>NC_080069.1:35519911-35819911 GCF_949987535.1 Balaenoptera acutorostrata
GTTAGTTTCTGCTGTACAGCACAGTGAATCAGTTATACATATACATATATCCACTCTTTTTTACATTCTTTTCCCATATAGGTCATTACAAAGTATTGAGTAGAGTTCCTTGTGCTATATAGTATGTCCTTATTAGTAATCTATCCTATATATAGTAGTGTGTATATGTCAAATCCAATCTCCCAATTTACCCCTCCCCCCCTTTTCCCCTTGGTAACCATAAGATTGTTTTCTACATCTGTGACTCTATTTCTGTTTTGTAGATAAGTTCATTTGTACCATTTTTTAGAGTCCACATATAAGTGATATCATAGGATATTTGTCTTTCTCTGTCTGACTTACTTCACTCAGTATGACAATCTCTAAGTCCATCCATGTTGCTGCAAATGGTATTATTTCAGTCTTTTTTTGGCTGAGTAATATTCTACTGAATATTTGTACTACATCTGCTTTATCCATTCAACCATTAATGGACATTTACGTTGCTTCCATGTCCTGGCTATTGTAAATAGTGCTGCAATGAACACTGGGGTGCATGTATCTTTTCAAATTATGGTTTTCTCTGGATCTATGCCCAGGAGTGGGATTGCTGGATCATATGGTAGCTCTATTTTTAGATTTTTATGGAATTTCCATACTGTTTTCCACAGTGGCTGTACAGTTTACATTCTCACCAACAGTGTAGGAGGGTTCCCTTTTCTCCACGCCCTCTCCAGCATTTACTGTTTGTAGATTTTTTGATGATGGCCATTCTGACTGGTGTGAGGTGATACCTCATTGTAGTTTTGATTTGCATTTCTCTAATAATTAGTGACGTTGAACATCTTTTCATGTGCCTGTTGGCCATCTGTATGTCTTCTTTGGAGAAATGTCTACTTAGATCTTCTGCCCATTTTTTGATTGGATTGACTGTTTGACATTGAGCTACATATGCTGTTTGTATATTTTGGAGATTAATCCGTTGTCAGTTGATTTGTTTGCAAATATTTTCTTTTATTCTGTGTGTTGTCTTTTCATTTTGTTTATGATTTCCTTTGCTGTGCAAAAGCTTTTAAGTTTAATTAGGTCCTATTTGTTTATTTTTGTTTATATTTTCACTACACTAAGAGGTGGATCAAAAAAGATCTTGCTGTGATTTATGTCAGAGAATGTTCTGCTTGTTTTCCTATAGGAATTTTATAGTATCTGGTCTTACATTTAGGTCTTTAATCCATTTTAAGTTTATTTTTGTGCATGGTGTTTAGTGTTCCAATTTCATTCTTTCACATGTAGCTCTCTAGTTTTCCCAGCGCCACTTATTGAATAGACTGTCTTTTCTCCATTGTATATTCTCGCCACCTTTGTCATACCTTAGGTAACCATAGGTGTGTGGGTTTATCTCTGGATTTTCTATCCTGGTCTATTGATCTATATTTCTGTTTTCATGCCAGTACCATACTGTCTTGATTACTGTAGCTTTGTAGTATAGTCTGAAGTCAGGGAGCCTGATTCCCCCAGTTCCATTTTTCTTTCTCAAGATTGCTTTGCTACCCGGGGTCTTTTGTGTTTCCATACAAATTGTGCAATTTTTGGTTCTAGTTCTGTGAAAAATGCCATTAGTAGTTTGAAAGGGATTGCATTGAATCTGTAAATTGCTTTGCATAGTATAGTCATTTTGACAATATTGATTCCTCCAATCTAAGAACATGGTATATCTCTCCATCTGTTTGTGTCATCTTTGATTTCTTTCCTCACTGTCTTGTAGTTTTCTGAGTACAGGTCGTATGTCACCTTAGGTAGGTTTACTCCTAGGTATTTTATTCTTTTTGATGCAATGGTAAATAGGATTGTTTCCTTGATTTCTCTTTCTGATCTTTCATTGTTAGTGTATAGGACTGCAAGAGATTTCTTTGTATTAATATTGCATCCTGCAATTTTACCAAATTCATTGATGAGCTCTAGTAATTTTCTGGTAACATATTTAGGATTTTCTATGTATAAGATCATGTCATCTGCAAACAGTGACAATTTTACTTCTTTTCCAATTTGTATTCCTTTTATTTCTTTTTCTTCTCTGATTGCCATGGCTAGGACTTCCATAACTATGTTGAATAAAATTGGCAAGGGTGGACATCCTTGTCTTGTTTCTGATCTTAAAGGAAATGCTTTTTCTTTGGAAATGGAGTTTCTTTTTTCATTATTCTGTTCCATGGCAGTGATTTCCACTATTCTATCTTCCAGCTCACTTACCATTCTTCTGCCTCAGTTATTCGGCTATTGACTCCTTCTAGTATATTTTTCATTTCAGTTATTGTATTATTCATCTTTATTTGTTCTTTAGTTTTTCTAGGTCTTTGCTAAACATTTCTTGTATCTTCTTGATCTGAGCCTCCATTCTTTTTCTGAGATTTTGCATCATTTTTACTATCATTACTCTGAATTCCTTTTCAGGTAGATTGTCTCTCTCTTCTTCATTTTGCTTGTCTTGTAGGCTTTATATCTTGCTCCTTAGTCTGCAACATATATCTCTGTCATCTCATTTTGTCTACCTTACTGTGTTTGTGGTCTATTTTCCACAAGCTTCAGGATCGTAGTTCCTATTGCTTCTGATGTCTTCCTCCTGGTCAGTGAGATTGGTCCAGAGGCTGGTGTAGGCTTCCTATTGAGAGGGACTGGTGCCTGCCCTCTGGTGGGTGGAGCTGGGTCTTGTCTCTCTGGTGGGCAGGCTTGTGTCAAGCTGTGTGTTTTGGGGTGTCTGTGAGCTTAGTACAACATTAAGCAGCCTGTCTGCTGATAGGTGGCACTGTATTCCTGTCTTGCTGTTGTTGGGACTGAGGCATTCCAGCACTGGAGCCTGCAGGCTGTTGGGTGGGGTCAGGTCTTGGTGCCAAAATGGGGACCTCGGGGAGAGCTCATGTTGATTAATATTCCCTAGTGCCTCTGCTACCAGTCCCCACAGTGAGTTACAACCAAGCCCTTTCTCCCCAGGAGACCCTCCAAGACCCCTAGGTAGGTCTAGTCCAGGTTCCTAGGGAGGTACTTTTTTGTGCTGGGTCCCAGTGCATGTGAGACCTTGTGTGCCCCCTTCAAGAGTGGAGTCTATTTCGTCCAGCCCTGTGGAGATCTTGCACTCAAGCCCCATTGGCCTTCAAGGCTAAATGCTCTAGGAGTTCTTCCTCCTGATGGTAGATCCTCACACTGTCTTGGAAGGTTATTTTTATGTGGGAATATCCCTGTGTAGCCTGTGTGGGTTGAATGGTTTTTGGTGTGAGGGCTGTTTTTAATATAAATGTCTTCTAACTCTTGCTGGCCATTTTCCCCTTGATAGGAGGTATGGCTGATGTTGTTGTGTCCAGAGCCTATACTGGATATTGAGCAGGGCTTCCCCTTTTCTCTGTGGGTGTCACTGCCCTGTCAGGGGTGGGGTCTGCTCCCTATGTGCTGGAGTAGAGGCCCACAGATCTGTTTCTTAGCTGTGTTTCTGATCTGCAGTGTGAGGTAAGTGGAATTGGAAAACTCCCACTGGGAGAGAAACCACTGAGTATTCCTCCTCTGGAGCTGTTCACCTGTGGGTATGTTCTGTTGTGTCACCTTTCACCCATTGTGTGAGCTCTCAGATTACACTGTTGTTAGCACTGTTCTTGGTCCCTCCTTAATAGTGGGTATGCCAGCAATTGGCCCTTGTGTCTCTCAGGCATTGTTTTCACCAGTCCACTAGCATAGATCCACTGAAATCACATCCCAGAATTGCAGTAATCATGGATCTGGGCCCACTATGAGTGCTCTGGGGGCAGCTCAGACTCTGGCCTGGCCCTAACCCAACATGTACATACCTACAAAGTCTACAGCTGCTACAGGTAGACTCTTCTTGGCTGCAGGAGCATTTGTTGACTGTTCAGAAGCTCTGCAGGTGCTGAGTTTACAAAGCCAGTTGTGGGGGTGTGAATCCACAGTTTGCACGGCTGCAGGGGGGGGATTTCGGCTTTTCTTCCTTAGTTGCATGGCCCCTGGGTCTCAGCTGTGGTTTCAGCCCCACATCTGCTTGTAGGCCACCCACAGGAATCTGCTCCCGAGTCTGCCCAGAAGCACACAAGTCTTCCCTGGTGAGGAGGTGGCATGGAGGAGGTGGCGGCCAGGGGCGTGAGAGAGTGGGAGAGCCCCAGTGGGGATGGGGCATGGAGGAAGAGGAGACTGCTGCTATGCTCACAAGAGCATCTGCTACAGCTGAGATGGGGAGTGGAGGAAGAAGCAGCAGCCATCAGGGTCGCAAGAATGCCCACCCCAGCGGGAGCCCTTTCTAGTGCCTGGAGAGGCAGGGGCCAGCAAGTGGGGAGAGAGGCTGCATTGGTGGCCCCACCCTTTGCGTATCACTCAACAGTGGTGTTTTGCTTCTATGGAGTCCAGGTGTTCACCATGAGCATTCCTGGTTGTGAATATCCTCACTTCAGCCTCTTCAGGCTGTCTCCTCACAGCTGACAACAGTCCTTTCCCAGGTCTGCTCTCCAGACCCCATGTTCCAGCACCCAGCCCCCTTCCACACTGGCAGACACACCTCTTAGGCTGGGGTGTTCAGGGCTGTGGCACGAACCATCTGTGTAGGTCTCACTCTGTCCTGCCTGCAACAGACTGGTTGCTGCACTCTCCTCCAATAGCCCCTGAAGCTTCCCTTTTGTCCCAACTGATCTCCCCACCAGTGAGGAGTCTCCCTGGATGTGGGAACCTCTCCTTCAGCTCTCCCCCATGGGCACAGCTCCCATACTGCTTCCTCTCCTCTTCCTTTTCCCATCTTTTTTTATCCTACCTGGTTATATGGGGATCTTTCTTGTCCTTTTAGGTGTCCGAGGTCCTCTGTTAGTGTTCAGCAGGTGCTCTGTGAGAATTGTTCCATTTGTAGATGTAGTCTCGATGCATTTGTGGGGAGAAATGAACTCCATGTCCTCCTACTCCTCCACCATCTTGACTCCGTCCCTCCCCAGGTATTCTGATGTGCATCAGATGTGGAGACTCCTGTTCTGTTGTACAGTCAGGCAGCTATACTAAGGACCATGGATGGAGTCAGATCTGAGGACTGAGGCCCAGTGGCTGTGTGACTTGAGAATCAATTTTCTCATTTAAGAAAGGGAAAAAAATAATAATGGTGCTCATATCCTGGGATTGTTGTGAAAGTTACATGAAATAATACAGGTGAATCACTGAGCTCAGTGCCAATCTTATAGGAATTTTTCAGTAAATGCTTGACAAATAAATTCCTGTTTTGGAATATTAACCATTTCTTCAAGGATAAGTTTAGTAAGGACATTCCTATTGATAGAAATACTGTTAAGACTAACTTAAGGTAATATCATTTTACTTTCTTAGAGACAATGGCTCCTGAATGTGAAATTCCTTATCAGAACTGTCCATCACTGATGGCCAAATAATAGGAGTAGCTCTCTCTAAAGTGCAGTGGTTCTCAATCAAGGCCACAAATTAGAATAACTTTGGGAGTTTTAAAAAAATAGTGATGTGAGGACTTTTAAACTCAAAAGAGTTTAGCAAATCCTCTTCCCCAAAAGCAATGATAAAACTGGACAAAATAGTCAAAAACAACTATTTGAGGACTTTGTAAACCAACAAAAGGCATAGAGCACACTGAGAAGCATTTATTCAAGGAAAAACTACAGAACCTAAGGAAAAAAGTGTGGGAGTCTATTACTTTCTTGCCTGGGTATATTCCCACCCCACCACACACACATCCCCACTGCTCCAATTCAGTCACCACAGTAATTCTGCCAGGCAGGGGTATTAGTGGAAACCAGCAACTTCACTGCCAGAGGGGATGCCTTTGATTTCAAGTGGAGCTCAGAAAGCCCAGAGGCAGTGTTGGAAACAATAGCAATCTTGGTTGCAAATAAGAATGAATACAAAGGGGCTTCCCTGGTGGCGCAGTGGTTGGGAATCTGCCTGCCAATGCAGGGGACACGGGTTCGAGCCCTGGTCTGGGAAGATTCCACATGCCGCGGAGCAACTAGGCCCGTGAGCCACAATTACTGAGCCTGCGCGTCTGGAGCCTGTGCTCCGCAACAAGAGAGGCCGTGATAGTGAGAGGCCCGTGCACCGTGATGAAGAGTGGCCCCCACTTGCCACAATTAGAGAAAGCCCTTGCACAGAAACGAAGACCCAACACAGCCATAAATTAATTAATTAATTAATTAATTAAAATTAAAAAAACAACAACAAAGAATGAATACCAAGAGTATAGCTAAACTGAGATTATAGTTCTGGTAGAAACAAGCAAAGAGAATGGCAGACTGGAAAAAAATTTAAGAAGGAATTAGTACAGCTGATATTCCCGAAGTGTGAAGAGCAAGTGCAAAAGTGCAAGTGTGTACAAGGCTGGGCACATAAGCAGGAGACCAAAACAATGTTTAGCTGTCCACATATCCCTGCATCAACAAGAGTCCATGCAAAGGGCCCATGAGATTGTGCTGAAAAATCAAAAGCTAGTACAGACTTGAAAATGCCTAACTTTCGAATGCATTATTTAACTACATACAGATTCATCAGCAAACAGTAGAAGACTAATTACTGGCTCAAGGTATTTGAACACAAAGTATGACCAAGCAGGACTTCCTTGGTGGCACAGTGATTAAGAATCCACCTGCCAATGCAGGGTACATGGGTTCGAGCCCTGGTCTGGGAAGATCCCACATGCCACGGAGCAACTAAGCCCGTGTGCCTCAACTACAGAGCCTGCACTCTAGAGCCTGTGAGCCACAACTACTGAGCCCCTGTGCCACAACTACTGAAGCCTGCATGCCTAGAGCCCATGCTCCACAACAAGAGAAGCTGTTGCAATGAGAAGCCTGCGCACCACAATGAAGAGTATCCCCTGCTCCCTGCAACTAGAGAAAGCCCGCACACAGCAAAGAAGACTCAACACAGCCAAAAATAAATAAGTAAATAAATAAATTTATTTAAAAAAAAAAAGTATGACCAAGCATTGGCTGACTACTAAGCTATGAAGAAACAGGGACAACCCCTAAAAATAAAAACCAGAGAATAAATTTAAAACTGATCAGAGACATTAGCAATTACACACTGTAAGAGAGAAAGACTCTACAGATTTAGTCCAGGAAAATTATTAAACAAACAAGCAACAACTGAGGCAGGAAGCAGATGGGCTCCAGGTTAGGCATTTACAAATAGCCTCCTGTTTACATTTCATAGGGCAGGAAAAAGTGCGCTTCAGACCTGACACTTACAACTAGTCTCCTGTTTACATTTCCTGAGACAGTAGTTAGATGGGCTCCAGGTTAGACATCTACAATCAGCCTCCTATTTACTCTCTGAAATGGGAGTTATGACAGGGACAGGGTAAATAGCCAAGTTTTGTCACTTGTGGATGCCTTAAGATAACAGCCATGGCAAGAACAAAGACAGGCAAAACCTTGTTTGAGTAAAGGATCAAGGGATCTTTGCTTGCCCCCCCCCTTGGGGCAAGGGAGACACTACATATGCACAGAAAGCTTCCTTGGGGGTCAAAAGTCAGGAGACAATGCCAGACCATAATGAGTCTTGCTTTCCCCAGACTCCTTTGCATCGAGATCCATCTTGGCTGAGAGGTGTGCACCTAAGGGGAGGGTCCTGAGACAAATTAGCCAGGGGGAACAAAGCAAGATGATTGGCCAGAAGAAAGACAAAGACCCAGAAAACTACCCCCTTATAAAGGATTTAAACTTCCCAAAGGCACAACTCTCTCTCTCTGACTTTGCCCATACATCTTTCTGTATGTACTTTGCTTTTCCAATAAACTTTTTACTTTTCTCTTTACCTTCTGCCTCCTCACCTGAATTCTTTCCACAAGGCAGGCAAGAACTGGGGGTTTAGGCCCTAGCCACTGGCCTCTGTGGTCTAGCAGTTAGGACTCCTGGCCCAGGAACTAAGATCTTCCTTCCAGCTACTGCTCACTGCTGCTTGATGCAAGCTGCTGCTTACTGCTGCATACATCTGAAATCACAACAACAAAGCAGCAATAACAACATCCAGGAGAAAAAATCAGAATCCTGAATTGTTACCATATACTATCTTAAGTGACCAGTTTTCTGGATAAAAAATCATACAACATTACAAAGGAACAGAAAACTGTTACCCGTATTCTGAAAAAACAGGAGTCAGGAAAAACTATGTCTGAGGGAGGAAGATATTTACCTTAGCAGACAAAGACTTCAGCTACTTATTATGAATATATTTTAAAAACATATTTTAAACATGTTTAAATAATTACATGAAAGTATGAATACAAGTACATATCAAATAGAAAGTCTTAAAAGATAAAAATATAAAATATGACCAAATTGAATTTTGAAGTTGCTACTTTCCAATAGCTGAAATAAAAAATTCAATAGTGGGCCATATCAGCAGATTTAAATAGGCAGAGAAAGAATCTACAAACTTAACTGATCAATAGAAATTATTCATATGAAAAACAAAAAGAATGAAGAAAGTACTGTTCAATGAAGAAAACTGAAGTGCTTTAGAGAACTGTGGGACATCATGAAACATCCCAACATATGCATAATGGAAGTCTCAGAAGGCAAGGAGAGAAAAACACAGAAAAAAATGTTCAAGAAATAATGGGGAGGAGATTGGTTCAAGATGGCGGAGTAGAAGGACGTGCTCTCACTCCCTCTTGTGAGAACACCAGAACCACAACTAACTGCTGAACAATCATCAACAGGAAGACACTGGAACTCACCAAAAAATATACCCCACATGCAAACACAAAGGAGAAGCTGCAATGAGATGGTGGGAGGGGCACAATCACAATAAAATCAAATCCCATAACCACTGGGTGGGCTACTCACAAACTGGAGAACAATTATACTACAGAAGTCCACCCACTGTAGTGGAGGTTCTGTGGCCCACATCAGGCTTCCCAACCTGGGGGTCCAGCAACAGGAAGAGGAATTCCCAGAGAATCAGACTTTGAAGGCTAGCAATATTTGATTGCAGAACTTTGACAGGACAAGGGGAAACAGAGACTCCCCTCTTGGAGGGTACACAGTAGTGTGTGCATCAGGACCCAGGGGGAGGAGCAGTGACCCCACAGGAGACTGAACCATACCTACCTGCTAGAGTTGGAGGGCCTCCTGCAGA
This sequence comes from Balaenoptera acutorostrata, assembly GCF_949987535.1. Classification (NCBI taxonomy): domain Eukaryota; kingdom Metazoa; phylum Chordata; class Mammalia; order Artiodactyla; family Balaenopteridae; genus Balaenoptera; species Balaenoptera acutorostrata. The sequence continues at coordinate 35,529,029 of NC_080069.1, forward strand.
TGCAGAGGGTGGCTGTGGCCCACCGTGGGGACAAGGACACTGGCAGCAGAAGTTCTGGGTGGTACTTCTTGGTGTGAATTCTCCTGGAGTCCACAATTAGCCCCACAAAAGACCCTGTAGGATCCAGTGCTGGGTCGCCTCAGGCCAAATAATGAACAGGGAGGGAATTCAGCCCCACCCATCAGCAGACAAGCGGATTAAAGTTTTACAGAGCTCTGCCCACAAAAGCAACAGCCAGCTCTACCCACCACCAGTCCCTCCCATCAGGAAACTTGCACAAGCTGCTTAGATGGCCTCATCCACCAGAGGGCAGGCAGCAGAAGCAAGAAGAATTACAGTCCTGCAGCCTGTGGAATGAAAACCACATTCACAGAAAGACAGACAAAATAAAAAGGCAGAGGACTATGCACCAGATGAAGGAACAAGAAAAAACCCCAGAAAAACAATTAAATGAAGTGGAGATAGTCAACCTTCCAGAAAAAGAATTCAGAATAATTATAGTGAGGATGATCCAGGACCTGGGAAAAAGAATGGAGGCAAAAATCGAGAGGATGCAAGAAATGTTTAACAAAGACCTAGAAGAATTAAAGAAAAAACAAACAGAGATGAACAATATAATAACTGAAATGGAAAATACACTAGAAGGAATCAATAGCAGAATAACAAGGCAGAAGAATTGCTAAGTGACCTGGAAGACAGGATGGTGGAAATCACTGCCTGGTATAGAATAAAGAAAAAAGAATGAAAAGAAATGAAGACAGCCTAAGAGACACCTGGGACAACATTAAATGCAACAACATTCACATCATAGGGGTCCCAGAAGGAGAAGAGAGAGAGAAAGGACCTAAGAAAATATATGAAGAGATTATAGTCAAAAACTTCCCTAAGATGGGAATGGAAATGCCACCCAAGTCTAGGAAGCACAGAGAGTCCCAGGCAGGATAAACCCAAGGAGAAACATGCCTAGACACATAATAATCAAACTGACAAAAATTCGAGACAAGAAAATTATTAAAAGCAACAAGGGAAAAATGACAAATAACATACAAAGGAACTACCATTAGGTTAACAGCTGATTTCTCAGCAGAAACTATACAAGCCAGAAGGCAGTGGCATGATATATTTAAAGTCATGAAAGGGAAGAACCTACAGCCAAGATTACTCTACCCGGCAAGATCTCATTCAGATTCGACAGAGAAGTCAGAAGCTTTAAAGACAAGCAAAAGTGAAGAGAATTCAGCACAACCAAAACAGCTCTACAACAAATGCTAAAGGAACTTCTCTAAGTGAGAAACACAAGAGAAGGAAAGGACCTACAAAAACAAACCCAAAACAATTAAGAATATGGTAATAGGAACATGCATATCGATAACTACCTTAAATGTGAATGGCTAAATGCTCCAATCAAAAGACACAGGCTTGCTGAATGGATAAAAAAACAAGACCCATATATATGTTGTCTACAGGAGAACCACTTCAGACCTAGGGACACATACAGACTGAAAGTGAGGGGATGGAAAAAGATATTCCATGCAAATGGAAATCAAAAGAAAGCTGGAGTAGCAATACTCATATCAAACAAAATAGACTTTAAAATAAAGACTATTCCAAGAGACAAAGAAGGACACTACATAATGATCAAGGGATCAATCCACAAAGAAGATATAACAATTATAAATAAATATGAACTCAACATAGGATCACCTCAATACATAAGGCAAACGCTAACAGCTATAAAAGAGGAAATCGACAGTTACACAATAATAGTGGGAGACTTTAACACCTCACTTACACCAATGGACAGAACATCCAGACAGAAAATCAATAAGGAAACACAAGCTTTCAATGACACAATAGACCTGATAGATTTAATTGATATTTATAGGACATTCCATCCAAAAACAGCAGATTACACTTTCTTCTCAAGTGCACACAGAACATTATCCAGGGTAGTTCACATCTTGGATCACAAATCAAGACTCAGTAAATTTAAGAAAATTGAAATCATATCAAGCATCTTTTCCAACCACAACGCTATGAGGCTAGAAATCAGTTACAAGGAAAAACCGTAAAAAACACAAATGCATGGAGGTTAAACAGTACACTATTAAGTAACCAAGAGATCACTGAAGAAATCAAAGAGGAAATCAAAAATTACCTAGGGACAAATGACAACAAAAACAAGAAGATGCAAAACCTATGGGATGCAGCAAAAGCAGTTCAAAGAGGGAAGTTGATAGCAATACAAACCTACCTCAAGGAACAAGAAAAATCTCAAATAAACAACATAACCTTACACCTAAAGCAACTAGAGAAAGAAGAACAAACAAACTCCAAACTGAGTACAAGGAAAGAAATCATAAAGATCAGAGCAGAAATAAATGAAAAAGAAACAATACAATAGCAAAGATCAGTAAAACTAAAGGCTAGTTCTTTGAGAAGACAAACAAAATTGATAAACTTTAGCCAAACTCATCAAGAAAAAGAGGGAGAGGACTCAATCAATAAAATTAGATATGAAAAAGAAGTTATAATGGACACTGGAGAAATACAAAAGAGAATACATCATAAGAGCAACTCTGTTCCATAAAATGGACAACCTGGAAGAAATGGACAAATTCTTAGAAAGGTATAACCTTCCAAGACTCAATCAGGAAGAAATAGAAAATATGAACAGACACACAAGTAATGAAATTGTGTGTGTGTAAAATTTCAAGTAATGTACAATCACAAGTAATGAAATTGAAACTGTGATTAAAATCTTCCAACAAACAAAAGCCCAGGACCAGATGGCATCACAGGTGAATTCTATCAAATATTTAGAGAAGAGCTAACACCCATCCTTCTCAAACTCTTGCAAAATTTGCAGAGGAAGGAACACTCCCAAACTCATTCTACAAGGCCACCATCACCCTGATACCAAAACCAGACAAAGATACTACAAAAAAAGAAAATTACAGACCAATATCACTGATGAATATAGATGCAAAAGTCCTCAACAAAATACTACCAAACAGAATCCAACAACACATTTAAAGGATCATACAACATGATCAAATGAGGTTTATCCCAGAGATGCAAGGATTCTTCAATATATGCAAATCAAACAATGTGATACACCATATTAAAAAATTGAAGAATAAAAACCATATGATCATGTCAATAGATGCAGAAAAAGCTTTGGACAAAATTCAACACTGATTTATGATAAAAGCTCTCCAGAAAGTGGGCATAGAGGGAACCTACCTCAACATAATAAAGGCCATATATGACAAACCCACAGCAAACATCATTGTCAATGGTGAAAAACTGAAAGCATTTCCTCTAAGATTGGGAACAAGACAAGGATGTCCACTCTTGCCACTAATATTCAATATAGTTTTGGAAGTCCTAGCCATGGCAATCAGAGAAGAAAAAGAAAAGGAATCCAAATTGGAAAAGAAGAAGTAAAATTGTCACTGTTTGCAGATGACATGATCCTATATGTAGAGTATCCTAAAGACACCACCAGGAAACTACTAGAGCTAATCAATGAATTTGGTAAAGTTTCAGGATACGAAATTAATGCACAGAAATCTCTTGCATTCCTATACACTAATGATGAAAGATCAGAAAGAGAAATTAAGGAAACAATCTCATTCACCAGTGCAACAAAAGGAGTAAAATATCTAGGAATAAACTTACCTAAGGAGGTAAAAGACCTGTACTCAGAAAACTATAAGACACTGATGAAAGAAATCAAAGATGACACAAACAGATGGAGAGATATGCCATGTTCTTGGATTGGAAGAATCAATATTTTGAAAATTACTATACTACCCAAAGCAATCTACAGATTCAATGCAATCCCTACCAAATTACCAATGACATTTTTTACAGAACTAGAAGAAAAAATCTTAAGATTTATATGGAGATACAAAAGACCATGAATAGCCAAAGCAATCTTGAGGAAAAAAACAGAGCTGGAAGAATCAGACTCCCTGACTTCAGACTATACTACAAAGCTACAGTAATCAAGAAAATATGGTACTGGCACAGAAACACACATATAGATCAATGGAACAGGATAGGAAGCCCAGAGTTAAACCCACGCATATATGGTCACCTAATCTATGACAAAGGAGGCAAGAATATACAATAGAGAAAAGACAGTTTATTCAATAAGTGGTGCTGGGAAAACTGAACAGTTACATGTAAAGGAATGAAATTAGAACATTCCCTAACACCATACCAAAAATAAACTCAAAATGGATTAAAGACCTAAGTGTAAGACCAGATACTATAAAACTCTTAGAGGAAGACAGAGGCAGAACACTCTTTGACATAAATCACAGCAAGATCTTTTTTGATCCACCTCCTATAGTAAGGAAATAAAAATAAAAATTAAAAAATGAGACCTAGGGCTTCCCTGGTGGCACAGTGGTTAAGAATCCACCTGCCAATGCAGGGGACATGGGTTCAAGCCCTGGTCCAGGAAGATCCCACATGCTGTGGAGTAACTAAGCCTGTGCGCCACAACTACTAAGCCTGTGCCCTAGAGCCTGCAAGCCACAACTACTGAGCCCGCGTGATACAACTACTGAAGCCTGTGCACCTAGAGCCCATGCTCCACAACAAGAGAAGCCACCACAACGAGAAGCCCATGCATCACAACGAAGAGTAGTCCCCACTCGCTGCAACTAGAGAAAGTCCGTGCACAGCAACAAAGACCCAACGCAGCCAACAATAAATTAAAATTAAAATAAATAAATTTATATTAAAAAAAAGCCTGGGGGGGGGGGTGGAAATGAGACATAATGAAACTTAAAAGCTTTTGCACAGCAAAGGAAACCATAACAAGACAAAAAGACAACCCTCAGAATGAGAGAAAATATTTGCAAATGAATCAATGGACAAAGGATTAATCTCCAAAATATATAAAAAACTCATGCAGTTCAATATTAAAAAAACAAACAACCCAATCCAAAAATGGGCAGAAGACCTAAATAGACATTTCTCCAAAGAAGACATACAGATGGCCAAGAAGCACATGAAAAGCTGCTCAACATCACTAATTATTAGAGAAATGCAAATCAAAACCACAGTGAGGTATCACCTCACACCGGTAGAATGGGCATCATCAAAAAATCTACAAACAATAAATGCTGGAGAGGGTGTGGAGAAAAGGGAACCATCTTGCACTGTTGGTGGGAATGTAAATTGATACAGCCACTATGGAGAACAGTATGGAGGCTCCTTAGAAAACTAAAATTAAAATTACCATATGACCCAGCAACCCCACTACTGGACATATACTCTGAGAAAACCATAATTCAAAAAGACACATGTACCCCAATGTTCATTGCAGCACTATTTACAATAGCCAGGTCATGGAAGCAACCTAAATACCCAATGACAGACAAATGGATAAAGAAGATGTGGTACATATATACAGTGGAATATTACTCAGCCATACAAAGGAATGAAACTGGGTCATTTGTAGAAACATGGATGGACCTAGAAACTGTCATACATAGTGAAGTTAATTCAGAAAGAGAAAAACAAATACTGTATGCTAACACATATATATGGAACCTAGAAAAGTGGTAGAGATGAACTGATTTGCAAGGCAGAAATAGAGACAAAAATGTAGAGAACAAATGTATGGACACCAAGGGGGGCAAGGGGGGTGGTGGTGGTGGTGTGATGAATTGGGAGTCTGGGATTGACATACATACACTAATATGTATAAAATAGATAACTAATAAAAAAATAATAAATTTAAAAATAAAAGAGAAATAATGGGTAAGGATGAGACCAGAGGCCAAACTCAGGATCTGACAAGATGGCTGAGCTGCCCCACAGTGTTATCAAGGAAACCCAGCATTTGCTGGCAGAACTAGTTCCCTTCATTAAAGCAAAATCAGATGAGATAAATGCCCATTATTTTTAATGTGGTCATTGCTGGCCCTCAGGACTCCCCGTTTGAGGGAGGGACTTTTAAAACTTGAACTGTTCCTTCCAGAAAACTACCCTAAAGTACATTCCATGAACAAAATTTGTCATCCTAACATACACAAATTGGGGAGAATATGTTTATATATTTTGAAAGATAAGTGGTTCCCAGCATTTCAGATTCACATAGTTTTGCTATTGATCCAGCCTTTGTAAAATGCTCCCAATCAAGATGATCCATCAGTTAATGATGTAGCTGAGCAGTGGAAGACCAACAAAGACTTCTTTCTTTTTTGTTTGCATTTAATGGACACAGTTTAGGAACATTACAGCATAAAGGTCAAGACACCTTTAGTCCTTTGGTGATTAAATGCACATTAGCAAATCTGTGTCTTGTCCTGATTTACTGTTGTAAATCATGAGCAGAGGTCAGAAATATTATCTGGATTGCTGCAAAACATTTAAAAGCAGTGGCCCGTCTCTGCTTTTATTCATTTCCCTTATCATGGTTTAAATCTAAAGCACTGTGAGGGAAGGTAATTGTCAGGGTTAGCTACAGGGGTGTGTGTGTTTTTATTTTATTATTTTTTGAGAGGTGGAGGTAATTTTAATTTTATGGGCTCCTTGCCCACGTTATACGGTGATCTAATTCTACTGGTTAAAATCAGCTAACCAGTTCTTTAGAATATGCTCTCTAGCCAAGTCTAACTTTACTTAGATGCTGTAGATGGACAAGCTTGATTGTTTGAATCAAAATGGGAACATTAAACAAACATCACAGCCTTCACTAATAACACTGTGACTTTGTTGTCAAGTATAGAATTTTCCCTTCAAGAAAAAGCTTGTCACCATTTTGTATGGCTTGTCTGGAAACTTTGGTAAATCTTATGTTGTAGTACAATATTTTTTGTTTCTTTTAAATTAATTAATTAATTTTTAAAAGTTTTAAAGAAGTAATGGGTAAAAACTTCCCAAATGTGATTACAAAAACTTTAGTCTACATATCCAAGAAGTTTAATTAACTCCAAATAGGATAAATACCGAGATAGACACCTAAAAACAGCATAGTAAAACTTCAGAAAGCCAGAGAAAATCTTAAAAGGCAACAAGAGAAAAATGACTAATTGCTTTCAGAGAAAAAGTACAGTTAAAAGCTGATTTCTCACCAAAAAAATGTAGGCCCAAGGCAGTAAAATGGCATATTCAAAGTCCTAGAGAAAATGAGAGTGAAAATATATATATATATGGATGGATATATGTGGAATATGTATATGTATACATATATTTTTTATGTTAATACAAATATTTTATTGAATAAATCAAGTTATCCAAGTACTTAATACAAATATTTTATTGATTAAATCAAGTTACCCAAGAAATTTTAAAATAGCTTTGTTTCAGGCCTTTGCTATATTAGAAAATACTAAGGTTAGTTTTTTTTGAAAATACTGCAGATTCCATCTACCCCAACTGAGAGTAGCTAACCTCCCCTTGTCTTAATTTGGGAGCTCTCCCTCTGCCCATAATTGAGTGGGAAGCTCTGTCAAAACAGTGGTAGAAATATAAGGAAGCCAAGTGTGTTTGGGTGGAGGATTAAATTCAAATCCCATCTCTCAAGCTAATACAAAATAATTGTAAAATCTGGGGAAAAACACCTAATGGAATATGTCCAATGACCTTTCATCTGTATTCAATTTTTCCTAAACTAGAAGGCCTGGAGTCTATACTCCTTGGTAAATGGGTAGACATTTCCTTGGGCTTTTCTCAACTTTTATTTTTTCATTCACTGAGAGTACAGCCCACACGGATTTAATTTCTCTCCATCTCTGAACCCATCCTCTGTGAAAAAGACATTGAAAATAATCTATGGCATTCCCTTAAACTCATCTGAGCCTTTTGAAACTATGTTCAATCAGCTTAAGGCAGGGAACAATTGTATAAACTTGAACATGGATGTATCAATAACAATACATTATTATAGTCCTATTCAGAAATAATCCTCTTTACTAAAATTTAATTCAGCATCCCTAAGGTTAAAATAGAATTTCAGGTAAGATAAGATTAGTTTTAGTTAAGTTACTTGGAGTTTTTGTTTGTTTGTTTGTTTTTTGTTTTTTGTTTTTTAAACTGATTTTTAACTTTTTCTGTGGTCAGATGTCTGAGAATTTTTTTTAATGTATTTATTTATTTATTTTTGGCTGTCTTGGGTCTTTGTTGCTGTGTGCGGGCTTTCTCTAGTTGTGGCAAGCGGGGGCTACTCTTCCTTGTGGTGTGCAGGCTTCTCATTGTGGTGGCTTCTCTTGTTGAGGAGCTCTAGGCGCGCGGGCTTCAGTAGTTGTGACTCACGGGCTCTAGAGTGCAGGCTCAGTAGTTGTGGCGCACAGGCTTAGTTGCTCCACGGCATGTGGGCTCTTCCCGGACCAGGGCTCGAACCCGTGTCCCCTGCATTGGCAGGCGGATTCTTAACCACTTCGCCACGAGGGAAGTCCCACTTGGAGTTTTAATACTGCTTAGTCCTAGGCACACAGACACGCAAGCATTTTCTAATTTTCTTAAGGAAGCTTGTTTATCTCTAGCTATTTTTTTCTACTGTTCTTAGTTTTTAGATTTTTATTTTTAAAAAATCATTTTTGAGTATAATTGCTTTAAAATGTTGTGTTAGCTTCTGCTGTATAACAAAGTGAATCAGCTATATGTATACATATATCCCCATATCCCCTCCCTCTTACATGCCCCTCCCACCCTCCTTATCACACCCATCTAGGTGGTCACAAAGCACCGAGCTGACCTCCCTGTGCTATGCAGCTGTTTCCCACCAGCTATCTATTTTACACATGGTAGTGTATATATGTCAATGCTACTCTCTCACTTCGTCCCAGATTATATTTCCCCCTCTCTGTGTCCTCAAGTCCATTCTCTATGTTTGTGTCCTTATCCCTGCCCTGTCCCTAGGTTCATCAGAACCAATTTTTTTAAGATTCCATATATATGTGTTAGCATACGGTATTTGTTTTTCTCTTTCTGACTTCACTCTGTATGACAGACTCAAAGTCCATTCACCTCACTACAAATAACTCAATTTCATTGCTTTTTGTGACTGAGTAATATTCCATTGCATATATGTGCCACATCTTCTTTATCCATTCATTTGTTGATGGACACTCTGTTGCTTCCATGTCCTGGCTATTGTAAATAGAGCTGCAATGAACATTTTGGTACATGACTCTTTTTGAATTATGGTTTTCTCAGGGTATATGCCCAGTAGTGGGATTGCTGGGTCATATGGTAGTTCTATTTTTAGTTTTTTAAGGAACCTCTGTACTGTTATCCAGAGTGGCTGTTTCAATTTACATTCCCACCAATAGTGCAAGAGGGTTCCCTTTTCTCCACACACTCTCCAGCATTGTTTGTAGATTTTTTAATGATGGCCATTCTGAGCAGTGTAGGGTGATACCTCATTGTGGTTTTGATTTGCATTTCTCAATGATTAGTGATGTTTAGCATCCTCTCATGTGTTTGTTGGCAATCTGTATATCTTCTTTGGAGAAATGTTTATTTAGGTCTTCTGCCCATTTTTGGATGGGGTTTTTTTTTTTTTAGATATTGAGCTGCATGAGCTGCTTGTATATTTTGGAGATTAATCCTTTGTCAGTTGCTTCACTTGCAAATATTTTCTCCCATTCTGAGAGTTGTCTTTTTGTCCTGTTTATGGTTTCCTTTGCTGTGGAAAAGCTTTTAAGTTTCATTAGGTCTCATTTGTTTATTTTTGTTTTTATTTCCATTTCTCTAGGAGGTGGGTCAAAAGGATCTTGCTGTGGTTTATGTCATAGAGTGTCCTGCCTATGTTTTCCTCTAAGAGTTTTATAGTGTCTGACCTTACATTTAGGTCTTTAATCCATTTTGAGTTTATTTTTGTGTATGGTGTTAGGGAGTGTTCTAATTTCTTTCTTTTACATAAAGCTGTCCAGTTTTCCCAGCACTGCATATTGAAGGGGATATCTTTTCCCCATTGTATATTCTTCCCTCCTTTGTCATACGTTAGGTGACCATAGGTGTGTGGGCTTCTCTCTGGACTTTCTATCGTATTCCATTGACTGATATTTCTGTTTTTGTGCCAGTACCATACTATCTTGATTGCTGTACCTTTGTAGCATAGTCTGAAATCAGGGAGCCTGAATCCTCCAGTTCCATTTTTCTTTCTCAAAATTGCTTTGGCTATTCGGGGTCTTTTGTGTTTCCATACAAATTGTGAAATTTTTTGTTCTACTTCTGTGAAAAATGCCATTGGTAGTTTGATAGGGATTGCACTGAATCTGTAAATTGCTTTGGGTAATATAGTCATTTTCACAATGTTGATTCTTCCAATCCAGGAACATGGTATATCTCTCCATCTGTTTGTACCATCTTTAATTTCTTTCATCAGTGTCTTACAGTTTTCTGCATACAGATCTTTTGTGATTCATGGTTGTACTATCCCTTAATTTGTTTCTATATGTACCCCAATAATTCACCAGTAAAACAAAGGTTATTACAACTAATCTGTCCAAATATTAAACTAGACTTCTGTCTTCTGGACTTGCACATAAAACTTGAGACAACATTAAACCCATAGGTTTTAAAATTGCCATTATCAAATTTTCCTTTGGGTTTTAAAATGTTTAATTTCAGAATACACATTTTAAAAGTTTCTGCATTGTTACATTATTGCTGTATCAACCCATGATCTTTCTCCATTATGAAAATGTTTAACAGTATTTCTTTTCTAAATCAAGAGTTCTAAACATGTAAACACACTTTTTTAAAAATGGCAGAAATATTCACCTTTTCCTTGCTTACTGACTGCTGACAGCCTTATTTCTAATCCAGTTCTGAAGTTATAAAGCTGATAGTCAATAAAAACTGGTGTTAAGCTAGTAACTAATTAAATCTGCAATTCTGCAACAACAACAACAAAAAAGAGAAATGGGGCAGCTGAGGAGCAAGGCTGTCACCTGGGCTGTCCTCAACCCCAAAGACCAGGGAGGGCAGGGCTGGTCCCTGGGAAGAACTGGGTCTCAGGGCTCCCTAGGCACTGCCCAAACTGGCTAGGCCAGGAGTGGGGCAGGAAGTGAGAGGCCAGGCCCAGCAAGAGGAGTGGGAGGAGCTGCAAATTGGAGCCCAAAGGAAGAAGGGGCTTTCTCCAAGGTCACACCCTAGAAGATAAGGCAGTGCAGAGTCTGCAAACAAAGCCTTGCTTCTGAAAAAAAATCTTTCAGTTTGTTAATATGGTGTATCACATTGATTGATTTGCATATATTGAAGAATCCTTACATCCCTGGGATAAACCCCACTTGATCATGGTGCATGATCCTTTTAGTGTGCTGTTGGATTCTGTTTGGTAGTATTTTGTTGAGGATTTTTGCATCTATATTCATCAGTGATATTTGTCTGCAATTTTCTTTTTTTTTTTTTTTTGTAGTATCTTTGTCTGGTTTTGGTATCAGGGTGATGGTGGCCTCGTAGAATGAGTTTGGGAGTGTTCCTTCCTCTGCAAATTTTTGGAAGAGTTTGAGAGGGATGGGTGTTAGCTCTTCTCTAAATGTTTGATAGAATTCACCTGTGAAGCCGTCTGGTCCTGGGCTTTTGTTTGTTAGAAGATTTTTAATCACAGTCTCAATTTCAGTGCTTGTGATTTGTCTGTTCATATTTTCTATTTCTTCCTGGTTCAGTCTGCAAAGGTTGTGCTTTTCTAAGAATTTGTTCGTTTCTTCCAGGTTGTCCATTTTATTGGCATATAGTTGCTTGTAGTAATCTCTCAGGATCCTTGGTGTTTCTGTAGTGTCAGTTGTTACTTCTCCTTTTTCATTTCTAATTATGTTGATTTGAGTCTTCTCCCTTTTTTCCTTCATGAGTCTGGCTAAACGTTTATCAATTTTGTTTATCTTCTCAAAGAACCAGCTTTTAGGTTATTGATCTTTTCTATTGTTTGCTTCATTTCTTTTTCATTTATTTCTGATCTGATCTTTATGAGTTCTTTCCTTCTGCTAACTTTGGAGGGTTTTTTTGTTCTTCTTTCTCTAATTGCTTTAGGTGTAAGCTTAGGTTGTTTATTTGAGATTTTGCTTGTTTCTTGAGGTAATATTGTATTGCTATCAACTTCTGTCTTAGAACTGCTTTTTCTTCATCCCATAGGTTTTGGGTTGTCGTGTTTTCATTGTTACTTGTTTCTAGGTATTTTTTGATTTCCTCTCTGATTTCTTCAGTGATCTCTTGGTTTTTTAGTAATGTATTTTTTAGTCTCTATATGTTTGTATTTTTTACAGTTTTTTTTCCTGTAATTGATATCTAGTCTCATATCATTGTGGTCAGAAAAGTTACTTGATACGATTTCAATTTTCTTAAATTTACCGAGGCTTGATTTGTGACCCAAGATATGATCTACCTTGGAGAATGTTCCATGAGCACTTGAGAAGAAAGTGTATTCTGTTGTTTTTGGACCGATTGTCTTATAAATATCAGTTAAGTCCATCTGGTCTAATGCATCATTTAAAACTTGTGTTTCCTTATTTATTTTCATTTTGGATGATCTGTCTATTGATGAAAGTGGGGTGTTAAAGTCCCTTACTATGATTGTGTTACTGTTGATTTCCCCTCTTATGGCTGTTAGCATTTGCCTTATGTATTGAGGTGATCCTATGTTGGGTGCATAAATATTTACAATTGTTATATCTTTGTCTTGGATTGATCTCTTGATCATTATGTAGTGTCCTTCTTTGTCTCTTGTAAAAGTCTTTATTTTAAAGTGTATTTTGTCTGATATGAGAAATGCTACTGCAGCTTTCTTTTGATTTCCATTTGCATGGAATATCTTTTTCTATCCCCTTGCTTTCAGCCTGTATGTGTCCCTAGGTCTGAAGTGGTTCTCTGTAGACTGCATAGACACAGGTTGTTGTTGTTGTTGTTTTTGTATCCGTTCAGCTAGTCTATGTCTTTTGGTTGGAACATTTGATCTATTTACACTTAAGGTAATGATCGATATGCATGTTCCTATTACCATTTTCTTTACTGTTTTTTTTTTTTTTTTGTAGGTCTTTTCCTTCTCTTTTGTTTCCTGCCAAGAGAATTTCCTTTAGCATTTGTTGTAATGCTGGTTTGGTGGCGCTGAATTCTTTTAACTTTTGCTTGTCTGTAAAGATTTTGATTTCTCTGTCAAATCTGAATGAGATCCTTGCGGGGTAGAGTAATCTTGGTCGTAGGTTTTTCCCTTTCATCACTTTAAATATGTCCTGCCACTCGCTTCTGGCTTGCAAAATTTCTGCTGAAAGATAGCTGTTAACCTTATGGGGACTCCCTTGTATGTTATTTGTTGTTTTTCCCTTGCTGTTTTTAATAGTTTTTCTTTGTATTTAATTTTGGATAGTTTGATTAATATATGTGTTGGAGTGTTTCTCATTGGATTTATCCTGTATGGGAATCTCTGCACTTCCTGGACTTGATTGACCATTTCCTTTCCCATGTTAAGGAAGTTTTCAACTATTTGAAGTTCAAATATTTTCTCAGACCTTTTATTTTTCTCTTCTCCTTCTGCGATACCTATAAAGTGAATGTTGGTGGGTTTAATGTTGTCCCAGAAGTCTCTGAGACTGTCCTCAATTCTTTTCATTCTTTTTTCTTTATTCTGCTCTGTGGCAATTATTTCCACTATTTTATCTTCCAGGTCACTTATCCGTTCTTCTGCCTCAGTTATTCTGCTATTGATTCCTTCTAGAGAAGCTTTAATTTCACTTTTTGTGTTGTTCATGATTGTTTGTTAGCTCTTTAGTTCTTCTAGGGCCTTGTTAAATGTTTCCTGTATTTTCCATTCTATTTCTAAAATTTTGGATCATCTTTACTATTATTATTACTTTTTTAAAATTTATTTATTTATTTATGGCTGTGTTGGGTCTTCGTTTCTGTGTGAGGGCTTTCTCTAGTTGCGGCAAGCGGGGGCGACTCTTCATCGCAGTGCGCAGGCCTCTTACTATCGTGGCCTCTCTTGTTGTGGAGCACAGGCTCCAGATGCGCAGGCTCAGCAATTGTGGCTCACAGGCCCAGTTGCTCTGCGGCATGTGGGATCCTCCCAGACCAGGGCTTGAACCCGTGTCCCCTGCATTGGCAGGCAGATTCTCAACCACTGCACCACCAGGGAAGCCCCTCATCTTTACTATTATTATTCTGAATTCTTTTTCAGGTAGACTGCCTATTTCCTCTTCATTTGCTTGGTCTGGTGGCTTTTTACCTTGCTCCTTCATCTGCTGCATATTTCTCTGTCTTTTCATTTGTTTAATTTACTGTGTTTGGGGTCTCCTTTTTGTAGGCTGCAGGTTCGTAGTTCCCGTTGTTTTTGGTGTCTCTCTCCAGTGGGTGAGGTTGGTTCAGTGGCTTGTGTAAGCTTCCTGGTGGAGGGGACTGGTGCCTGTGTTCTGGTTGGAGGGACTGAATCTTCTCTTTCTGGTGGACAGGACCATGCCCGATCATGCGTTTTGGGGTGTCTGTGAACTTAGTAGGACTTAGGCAGCCTATGTGATAATGGGTGGGTTTGTGTTCCTGTCTTGCTGGTTGTTTGGTATTGGGCATCCAGCATTGGAGCTTGCTCACTGTTTGGTGGAGCTGGGTCTTAGTGTTGAGACGATCTCTTGGAGAGCTCTCTCCAATTGATATTATGTGAAGCTGGGGCGTTTCTGGTGGTCCAATGTCTTGGACTCGGCTCTCCCACCTTGTAGGCTCTGTCCTGACACTGAGCCAGAGCACCAAGACACCATCAGCCTCACAGCACAGAAGAAAAGGAAGAAAATAAAATAAAATAAAATAAAATAAAATAAAATAAAATAAAATAAAATAAAATAATATAAATAAAATAAAATATTAAAATAAATAACATTAAAAAATAAAAAAGTTAAAAATAAAAATAAATAAATAAAGAAGAGAGCAACCAAACCAATAAACAAATCCACCAATGATAACAAGCACTAAAAACTAAACTAAGATAAGCATAAATATCAGAAACAAATCAGTCACATACAACAAATCCCAAGTCTACTGTTGCTCTCAAAGTCCACCACCTCAATTTTGGGACATTTTTTGTCTATTCAGGTATTCCACAGATGCTGGACTCATCAAGTTGATTGTGGGGATTTAATCCACTGCCCCTGAGGCTGCATGGAGAAATTTCCCTTTCTGTTCTTTATTCGCACTGTTCCTGGGGTTCAGCTTTCGTTTTGTCCCTGCCTCTGAGTGTAGGTTGCCCTCAGGCACCTTTTCCCCACCCAGACAGGAGGGGGTTAAAGCAGTGGCTGATTAGGGCTCTCTTGTTCTCTCAGGCCAGGGTGAAGGAGGGGTACAGTAGTCATAATTGGAATATGGGGCAAGCCTGCAGTGGCAAGGCCAGTGCGACACTGCAACAGCCTGAGTTGCACCATGTGTTCTCCCAGGGAAGTTGTCCCTGGATATTGGGACTGTGGCAGTGGAGTGCACACAGCCTCATGGGTGGGGGTGTGTGGGTAGTGACCTGTGCTTGCACACAGGATTCTTGGTGGCAGGGGCAGCAGCATTAGCGTTTCATGCCTGTCTCTGGTGTCTGAGTGGATAGCTGTGGCTCATGCCCATCTCTGGAGCTCACTTAGGAGGTGCTCTGCCTTCTGTAGGCACACAAGGAAGGACTCCCCTCTCCTCACACACTCCAAAACAATGGTATCTTGCCTCTTCAGCAGGTCCAGACTTTTTCCCTGACTCCCTCCTGGCTAATTGTGGCACACTATCTCCCTTCAGGCTGTCTTCAGGCAGCCAATCCCAGTCCTCTCCTTGGAATCTGACTTCCGAAGCCTGAGCCTCAGCTCCCAGCCCCCACCTGCCCCAGCAGGTGAGGAGACAAGTGTCTCAGTCTGGCGAGTGCTGGTGAGGATTGGTGAGAGCACCAATGGCTCTGAAGCGTTCTCCCCGCCCACCCCCCATCTTCGCCAGTGAAGCAGCTTCCTAGTGTGTGGAAACTTTTCCTCCTTCACAGCTCCCTCCCAGAGTTGCAGGTTCCATCCCTATTCTTTTGTCTCAGTTTTTTCTTTTCTCTTCCACATGTAGATGTACTTTTGATGTATTTGTGGGGAGGAAGGTGATTTCCACATCTTACTCCTCCACCATCTTAAAGGTCCCCTCTGTATGTATATATATTGTTATTTTTTCTCTTTATTGTTTTCTTTGGCTTAAAATATATTTTATTGCAATAAATGAAAACTTACAAACTGTATATTAGGGTTTATAACAGTTGTAATAGATATTACAATAAGAACATAAAGAAGAAAAGAAAAAATAGAGCTACATAAATCATAATTTCTATATTTTACTGGAATTAAATTAGCAGTAATCTGATAAATTAAAATGCATATTATAATCATAGAGCAACCACTAAGAAAGTAACTCAATAATAAAGTAAAACAATAACAAAAAACAAACTGAAATGGTATAATAAAAAATATTCACTTGACATGAAAGAAGGCAGTAAAGAAAATCAAAGGAATAAAAGTTCAATGAGATATTTAGAAATCATATAGCAAAATGGCAAATATAAATCCAACAACATCAATCATTACATTAAATGTGAATAGACTAAAAACTCAAATTGAAATGATTGTAAGACTGGATTAAAGTAAGAAAAAAGATCTAAATATATGTTGTCTATGGGTGACATACTTTAGATTCAATGATGAAAATAGCTTGTAAGTAAATATGGAAAAAGAGATACCATTCAAGAGAGCTGGAGTCAAACAAACTCTCAAACAAAATATACATTAAGACAAATTATTAGTAGAGACAATTAGGAATCTTTCATAATGATAAAATTAGTAATTTATGTGGAAGATATAACAATTATAAAAGTATGCACATCTAACAGCAGAGGCCCAAAATTATAAAACAAAACTTGGTAGTATTGAAAGAGGAAATAGATAAGTCAAAAATAATAGTTGAATAATTCAACACCACAATCTCGATAATTAATAGAACAATTAGACAAAATGTCAGCAAGCATATAGAAGACTTTATAACACTATTAACAAACCTGAGCTAAAATGACATCTATAGAACACTTCACCTAACAACAGAATACACATTACTAAAAGCAGAGATAGATCAATGCTAAATAGAACAATGCTAATGCAGAAACTGAGTCTCAGTAAATTTAAAAGGATTAAAATCATATAAAATATGATATTTGACCATAAAATAATTTAACTAGAAATCAACAAAAAGAAACTTGGTATATACTCAAATATTTAAAAATTAAACCACACACATAAATAACACATGGGTCAAGAAAAAATCACAAGGGAATTTAGACAATATTTTGAAAGAAAAGAAAACAAAAACACGGTGCATCAAAATTGATGAGATTCACTAAAGCAGTGCTTGAAGAGAAATTTATAGCTTTAAAGCCTATGTATAAAAAGAAGAAAAGTCTCAAATAAATAACCTAAAATTCTACTGTTACCAAGCCCAAGTTGTTCTGCTCACCACACAATAGGCCAAACAAGGAATAACGCTTTTAATCAGAAAGCTAGCAGACCAAGAAGATGGCAAGCTAGTGTCTCAAAAAAACCATCTTCCCTCAGTCCGAATTCAGGTTCCTTTTATACAGAAGAGAGGGAGGAGGAGGGGCCCACTGTGGCACCAATCAATGGCTAAGTGGAACCACTAACGGTTGCTCATTGACAGTTGTTCAATAATGGTCGCTTGCTCGGGGAAGGGGCTCACTGTGACACCGACCAATGGCTGAGTGGGGCTGCTATAGCTTGTGCTTGCCCTGCCCCTATTACGCTACTTTAAAAACTAGAAGAAAAGTTAAACAAACAGTGCTAGCAGAAGTAAGGAAATAATGAAGATTAGAGTGAAATCAGTAAAAGAAAAAACAGAGAAACAATACAAAAATCAATCAACCCCAAAGGTGGCTGTTTGAAAAAAATCAAAGAAATTGAAAATCTTTATCTAAACTGACTATGAAAAAGAGAAAAGATAATTTATTAGCATCTGATATGAAAGAGGTGACATCACTACTGACCATGCAGAAATTAAAAGTATTAAAAAGAATAGTATGAAGAACCTTAAGCTAACATATTAGATCAAGTGAACAAATTCTGAGAAAGACCCAAAATACAAGAACTGACACAGGAAGAAGTCAAAACTCTAAATAACCCTATAACAAGAAAATAAATTTTATTAGTAATTTAAAATTTTCCCATAATGAAAAGCTCAGGTCCAGATGACTTCATTAGTGAATGCTATCAAATATTTAAAGAAGAAATAACACCAATCCTTCATAAAATTTTTTAGAATATAGAGGAAGAGTAAATACTTACCAACTCACTCAGTGAGATCAATAGCACCTAGATATCAAAGTCAGACAAAGATATTACAAGAAAGGAAAACTACGAACTATTATCCTTCATGAATGTACAGGTAAAATTCTCAACAAAGTAAATCTACCAACGTATAACATGGGGAGAAGTTATCCCAGAAATGCAAGATTGATTTAGCATACAAAAATCAATTAATGACAGTCCAGCACATAAAGAATTTGGAAATTGTAACTCCCATACTCAAATAAGAAAAAAGCTGAACAAACTAAGATCCAACTCTTCTTAAATCCATCAGTGAACTAAGATGACAAGACAAAGCATTGCCCCCAAAATGGAGATACTGACAGGAGGATAGAGAATCACAAATTACCACAGAAGCCCAGGAGCAGAAACCTCTGTGAACACCAGTACGAGGGTACAAAATATTTAAATGTAATTGACAAATTGCTGGAGGCCCTCTGTGGACAAGTTTGAGAATTAAAAATGCCAGGGAAAACCAGTCTTAAGGGAGGCCACACAACATTTGTGTTTTACCTCCAGGAGCCCTACCTGGCTCTCACAATGAATATCTGAGAAAATTCCCCTCATCCTTCTAGAAAGAAAAGGGGGAAAAGGAGCCATTTTGAAATGCATACACGGCATTGTGTTCTGAATAAGGCCTTCTATCAAGAGAAACGGTTTGCAAAACCATAACTGACTGGGCCTAACTGAACAGGGGAAGGAACGTACACAACTCCAGCTCCATCTAGCCTTCCACATGGGAGATGGAAAAAACTGAGAAGCACTTGTGAAAGTCACAGCCCAGGGTCACAGGAACACTAAAAGACTGAGACTTAAGCATAAGCTATAGACCACTTCCCTTCCCCCTCATAACGTACAGCCACATCAATAGGGCTCCTGTTTAATAACAAGAGAGTACAACTGAAAGAACTGCATGTCTCAAACCTTATTTAAAACAGGCAGTTTGCAAATGACATGATACTATACATAGAAAATTCTGAAGATGCCACCAGAAAACTACTAGAGTTAATCAACGAATTTAGAAAAGTCGCAGGATACAAAATTAATACACAGAAATCTCTTGCATTCCTATACACTAACAATGAAAAAAATCAGAAAGAGAAATTAAGGAAGCAATCCCATTTACCACTGCAACAAAAAGAATAAAATACCTAGGAATAAACCTACCTAAGGAGGCAAAAGACCTGTATGCAGAAAACAATAAGACACTGATGAAAGAAATCAAAGATGATACAAACAGATGGAGAGATATACTATGCTCTTGAATTGGAATAATCAGCATTGTGAAAATGACTATATTACCCAAAGCAATTTACAGATTCAGTGCAATCCCTATCAAACTACCAATGGCATTTTTCACAGAAGTAGAACAAAAAAATTCACAATTTGTATGGAAACACAAAAGACCCCAAATAGCCAAAGCAATCTTGAGAAAGGAAAACGGAGCTGGAGGAATCAGGCTCCCTGTCTTCAGACTATACTACAAAGCTACAGTCATCAAAACAGTATGGTACTGGCACAAAAGCAGAAATATAGATCAGTGGAACAGGGTAGAAAGCCCAGGGATAAACCCAAACACATATGGTCATCTTATCTTTGACAAAGGAGGCAAGAATATACAGTGGAGAAAAGACAGCCTCTTCAATAATTGGTGTTGGGAAAACTGTATAGCTACATGTAAAAGCATGAAACTAGAACACTCCCTAACACCATACACAAAAATAAACTCAAAATGGATTAAAGGACTGAGCTCTGACCGCCACAGCAACAGTCAGCTCTACCCACCACCGGAGCATCCCATCAAGCCTCTTAGATAGCCTCAACCACCAGAGGGCAGACAACAGAAGCAAGAAAAACTACAATCCTGCAGCCTGTGGACCAAAAACCACAGTTACAGAAAGACAGAGAATATGAAAAGGCAGAGGGCTATGTACCAGATGAAGGAACAAGAAAAAACCCCAGAAAAACAACTAAATTAAGTGGAGATAGGCAACCTTCCAGAAAAAGAATTCAGAATAATGATAGTGAAGATGATCCAGGACCTCGGAATAAGAATGGAGGCAAAGATTGAGAAGATGCAAGAAATGATTAACAAAGACCTAGAAGAATTAAAGAACAAACAAACAGAGATGACCAATACAATAACTGAAATTAAAACTACACTAGAAGGAATCAACAGCAGAATAACTGAGGCAGAAGAACGGATAAGTGACTTGGAAGACAGAATGGTGGAATTCACTGCTGCGGAACAGACTAAAGAAAAAAGAATGAAAAGAAATGAAGACAGCCTAAGAGACCTCTGGGACAACATTAAACGCAACAACATTCGCATTATAGGGGTCCCAGAAGGAGAAGAGAGAGAGAAAGGACCAGAGAAAATATTTGAAGAGATTATAGTCAAAAACTTCCCTAACATGGGAAAGCAAATAGCCACCCAAGTCCAGGAAGCGCAGAGAGTCCCATACAGAATAAACCCAAGGAGAAACACGCCGAGACACATAGTAATCAAAGTGGCAAAAATTAAAGACAAAGAAAAATTACTGAAAGCAGCAAGGGAAAAACGACAAATAACATACAAGGGAACTCCCATAAGGTTAACAGCTGATTTCTCAGCAGAAACTCTGCAAGCCAGAAGGGAGTGGCATGATATACTTAAAGTGATGAAAGGGAAGAACCTACAACCAAGGTTACTCTACCCAGCAAGGATCTCATTTAGATTTGATGGAGAAATCAAAAGCTTTACAGACAAGCAAAAGCTAAGAGAATTCAGCAGCACCAAACCAGCTCTACAACAAATGCTAAAGGAACTTCTCTAAGTGGGAAACACAAGAGAAGAAAAGGACCTACAAAAACAAACCCAAAACAATTAAGAAAATGGTCATAGGAACATACATATCGATAATTACCTTAAACGTGAATGGATTAAATGCCCCAACCAAAAGACATAGACTGGCTGAATGGATACAAAAACAAGACCCATATATATGCTGTCTACAAGAGACCCACTTCAGACCTAGGGACACATACAGACTGAAAGTGAGGGGATGGAAAAAGATATTCCATGCAAATGGAAATCAAAAGAAAGCTGGAGTACCTATACTCATATCAGATAAAATAGACTTTAAAATAAAGAATGTTACAAGAGACAAGGAAGGACACTACATAATGATCCAGGGATCAATCCAAGAAGAAGATATAACAATTATAAATATATATGCACCCAACATAGGAGCACCTCAATACATAAGGCAACTGCTAACAGCTCTAAAAGAGGAAATCGACAGTAACACAATAATAATGGGGGACTTTAACACCTCACTTACACCAATGGACAGATCATCCAAAATGAAAATAAATAAGGAAACAGAAGCTTTAAATGAAACAATAGACCAGATAGATTTCATTGATATATATAGGACATTCCATCCAAAAACGGCAGATTACACGTTCTTCTCAAGTGCGCACGGAACATTCTCCAGGATAGATCACATCTTGGGTCACAAATCAAGCCTCAGTAAATTTAAGAAAATTGAAATCATATCAAGCATCTTTTCTGACCACAACACTATGAGATTAGAAATGAATTTCAGGGAAAAAAACGTCAAAAAGACAAACACATGGAGGCTAAACAATACGTTACTAAATAACCAAGAGATCACTGAAGAAATCAAAGAGGAAATCAAAAAATACCTAGAGACAGATGACAATGAAAACACGACGACCCAAAACCTATGGGATGCAGCAAAAGCGGTTCTAAGAGGGAAGTTTATAGCTATACAAGCCTACCTAAAGAAACAAGAAAAATCTCAAGTAAACAACCTAACCTTACACCTAAAGAAACTAGAGAAAGAAGAACAAACAAAACCCAAAGTTAGCAGAAGGAAAGAAATCATAAAGATCAGAGCAGAAATAAATGAAATAGAAACAAAGAAAACAATAGCAAAGATCAATAAAACTAAAAGTTGGTTCTTTGAGAAGATAAACAAAATTGATAAGCCATTAGCCAGACTCATCAAGAAAAAGAGGGAGAGGACTCAAATCAATAAAATCAAAAATGAAAAAGGAGAAGTTACAACAGACACCGCAGAAATACAAAACATCCTAAGAGACTACTACAAGCAACTTTATGCCAATAAAATGGACAACCTGGAAGAAATGGACAAATTCTTAGAAAGGTATAACCTTCCAAGACTGAATCAGGAAGAAACAGAAAATATGAACAGACCAATCACAAGTAATGAAATTGAAACTGTGATTAAAAATCTTCCAACAAACAAAAGTCCAGGACCAGATGGCTTCACAGGTGAATTCTATCAAACATTTAGAGAAGAGCTAACACCCATCCTTCTCAAACTCTTCCAAAAAATTGCAGAGGAAGGAACACTCCCAAACTCATTCTATGAGGCCACCATCACCCTGATACCAAAACCAGACAAAGACACTACAAAAAAAGAAAATTACAGACCAATATCACTGATGAATACAGATGCAAAAATCCTCAGCAAAATACTAGCAAACAGAATCCAACAACACATAAAAAGGATCATACACCATGATCAAGTGGGATTTATCCCAGGGATGCAAGGATTCTTCAATATACGCAAAGCAATCAATGTGATACACCATGTTAACAAACTGAAGTATAAAAACGATATGATCATCTCAATAGATGCAGAAAAAGCTTTTGACAAAATTCAACACCCATTTATGATAAAAACTCTCCAGAAAGTGGGCATAGAGGGAAACTACCTCAACATAATAAAGGCCATATATGACAAACCCACAGCAAACATTCTCAATGGTGAAAAACTGAAAGCATTTCCTCTAAGATCAGGAACGAGACAAGGATATCCACTCTCACCACTATTATTCAATATAGTTCTGGAAGTCCTAGCCACGGCAATCAGAGAAGAAAAAGAAATAAAAGAAATACAAATTGGAAAAGAAGAAGTAAAACTGTCACTGTTTGCGGATGACATGATACTATACATAGAGAATCCTAAAACTGCCACCAGAAAACTGCTAGAGCTAATTAATGAATATGGTAAAGTTGCAGGCTACAAAATTAATGCACAGAAATCTCTTGCATTCCTATACACTAATGATGAAAAATCTGAAAGAGAAATTATGGAAACACTCCCATTTACCATTGCAACAAAAAGAATAAAATACCTAGGAATAAACCTACCTAGGGAGACAAAAGACCTGTATGCAGAAAACTATAAGACACTGATGAAAGAAATTAAAGATGATACCAACAGATGGAGAGATATACCATGTTCTTGGATTGGAAGAATCAACATTGTGAAAATGACTATACTACCCAAAGCAATCTACAGATTCAATGCAATCCCTATCAAATTACCAATGGCAGTTTTTACGGAGCTAGAACAAATCATCTTAAAATTTGTATGGAGACACAAAAGACCCCGAATAGCCAAAGCAGTCTTGAGGCAAAAAAATGGAGCTGGAGGAATCAGACTCCCTGACTTCAGACTATACTAGAAATCTACAGTAATCAAGACAATATGGTACTGGCACAAAAACAGAAACATAGATCAATGGAACAAGATAGAAAGCCCAGAGATTAACCCACGCACCTATGGTCAACTAATCTATGACAAAGGAGGCAAAGATATACAATGGAGAAAAGACAGTCTCTTCAATAAGTGGTGCTGGGAAAACTGGACAGCTACATGTAAAAGAATGAAATTAGAATACCCCCCAACACCATACACAAAAATAAACTCAAAATGGATTAGAGACCTAAATATAAGACTGGACACTATAAAACTCTTAGAGGAAAACATAGGAAGAACACTCTTTGACATAAATCACAGCAAGATGTTTTTTGATCCACCTCCTAGAGTAATGGAAATAAAAACAAAAATAAACAAGTGGGACCTAATGAAACTTCAAAGCTTTAGCACAGCAAAGGAAACCATAAACAAGACGAAAAGACAACCCTCAGAATGGGAGAAAAGATTTGCAAATGAATCAATGGACAAAGGATTAATCTCCAAAATATATAAACAGCTCATTCAGCTCAATATCAAAGAAACAAACACCCCAATCCAAAAATGGGCAGAAGACCTAAATAGACATTTCTCCAAAGAAGACATACAGACGGCCACGAAGCACATGAAAAGATGCTCAACATCACTAATTATTAGAGAAATGCAAATCAAAACTACAATGAGGTATCACCTCACTCCTGTTAGAATGGGCATCATCAGAAAATCTACAAACAACAAATGCTGGAGAGGGTGTGGAGAAAAGGGAACCCTCTTGCACTGTTGGTGGGAATGTAAATTGATACAGCCACTATGGAGAACAGTATGGAGGTTCCTTAAAAAACTAAAAATAGAATTACCATATGAACCAGCAATCCCACTATTGGGCATATACCCAGAGAAAACCGTAATTCAAAAAGACACATGCACCCGAATGTTCATTGCAGCACTATTTACAATAGCCAGGTCATGGAAGCAACCTAAATGCCCATCAACAGACGAATGGATAAAGAAGTTGTGGTACATATATACAATGGAATATTATTCAGCCATAAAAAGGAACGAAATTGAGTCATTTGTTGAGACGTGGATGGATCTAGAGACTGTCATACAGAGTGAAGTAAGTCAGAAAGAGAAAAACAAATATCGTATATTAATGCATGTATGTGGAACCTAGAAAAATGGTACAGATGAGCCAGTTTGCAGGGCAGAAGTTGAGACACAGATGTAGAGAAAGGACATATGGACACCAAGGGGGGAAAACTGCGGTGAGGTGGGGATGGTGGTGTGCTGAATTGGGTGATTGGGATTGACATGTATACACTGAGGTGTATAAAACTGATGCCTAATAAGAACCTGCAGTATAAAAAAACAAACAAAACAACTAATACTAAACTTTCATTGGGTTATTTGTATGGAAATATGTTAATATAAATGTTTCAGACATTACATGAAATTTCTAAAAATCTTATATTTGTATTTGTATGGAAATATGTATGGAAATATGTTAAAATAAATGTTTCAGACATTACATGAAATTTCTAAAAATCTTAAAAAAAAAAAATGGATTAAAGACCTAAAAGTAAGACCAGATACTACAAAAATCTTAGAGGAAAACATAGGCAGAACACTCTATGACATAAATCAGAGCAAGACCTTTTTTGACCCACCTCCTAGAGTAATGAAAATAAAAACAAAAATAAACAAATGGGACCTAATGAAACTTAAAAGCATTTGCACAGCAAAGGAAACCATAAACAAAACGAAAACACAACGCTCAGAATGGGAGAAAATATTTGCAAATGAAGCAACTGACAAAGGATTAATCTCCAAAATACACAAGCAGCTGATGCAGCTCAATATCAAAAAAACAAACAACTCAATCCAAAAATGGGCTGAAGACGTAAATAGACATTTCTACAAAGAAGACATACAGATGGCCAAGAGGCACATGAAAAGATGCTCCATGTCACTAATTATTAGAGAAATGCAAATCAAAACTACAATGAGGTATCACCTCACACCGGTCAGAATGACCATCATCAAAAAATCTACAAACAATAAATGCTGGAGAGGGTGTGGAGAAAAGGGAACCCTCCTGCCCTTTTGGTGGGAACATAAATTGATACAGCCACTATAGAAAACAGTATTGAGGTTCCTTAAAAAACTAAAAATAGAATTACCATATAGCCGAGCAATCCCACTACTGGGCATATACCCTGAGAAAACCATAATTCAAAAAGACGCACGTACCCCAATGTTCATTGCAGCACTATTTACAATAGCCAGGATATGGAAGCAACCTAACAGTCCATTGACAGATGAATAGATAAAAGAAGATGTGGTACATATATACAATGGAATATTACTCAGCCATAAAAAGGAATGAAATTGAGTCATTTGTAGTGAGGTGGATGGACCTAAAGTCTGTCATACAGAGTGAAGTAAGTTAGAAAGAGAAAAACAAATACTCTATATTAACACATATATATGAAATCTAGAAAAATGATACTGATGAACCTAGTGGCAGGGCAGAAATAGAGATGCAGACATAAAGAATGGACTTGAGGACACGGTGGGGAAGGGGAGGCTGGGAAGAAGTGAGAGAGTAGCATTGATATATATACACTACTATGTGTAAAATAGATAGCTAGTGGGAAGCTGCTGCATAGTACAGGGAGAGCAGCTCAGTGCTTTGGGAGGACCTAGAGGAATGGGGTGGGGAGGGTGGAAGGGAGGCTCAAGAGGGAGGGGATATATATGTATACATATAGCTGATTCACTTTTTTGTACAGAAGAAACTAACAGAACATTGTGAAGCAATTATGATCCAGTAAAGATTTTTTTTTTTTTTAAAAAGAAGTCTCTAGAAAAACCTAAAGATAATGGGAGAGGTAAAAACATGGACACCATAGGAAATTTTAGTCCTGGACGCCTACAGCTACAGCAAACACTAAACACAGACTAACTCCTAGCCAGATAAACGAAACCCCACACTAAAAGCCTGTTTACTTCAGTATATTTTACCCAGTACATCATGTTTTACTTTCAGGTAAAAAAAAAAATGCATACTGAAAGAAAACAACCAGTTTGAAGAGACAGAGGAGAACCAGAACCAGACTCAGATATGGCAGAGATGTTGGAATTATCAGACCAGGAATTTAAAGAAACTGTGATATATATGCTAAGAGATCTAATGTGAAAACGTGAACAACATACATGAACATATGGGTGATGTAAGCAGAGAGAAGTAAGATGTAAAATACCACATACTGCATGATTCCATTTCTATGAAAGGTTCAGAAAAAGGTGATGATTAACTGCAAACCAGCAAGAGAAAGAAATCTTTTTGGAATGATGGAAATGTTCTGAAACTGGATTGTGTAAATAATTATACATCTTTATAAATTTACTTCAAAAAATCATTAAGATGTACACTTTATGGGACTTCCCTTGTGGTACGGTGGTTAAGAATCTGCCTGCCAATGCAGGGGATACAGGTTCGATCCCTGATCTGGGAAGGTCCCACATGCCATGGAACAACTAAGCCCATGTGCCACAACTACTGAGTCTGTGCTGTAGAGCCCGTGAGTCACAACTACTGAGGCCATGTGCCACAACTACTGAAACCCACACACCTAGAGCCCATGCTCTGCAACAAGAGAAGCCACCACAATGAGAAGCCCACACACCACAATGAAGAGTAGCCCCCGCTCACTGCAACTAGAGAAAGCCCATGCGCAGCAACGAAGACCCAACGCAGCCAAAAATAAATAAATAGATAAATAAATAATAAAATTTATTTATTTTAAATGATGTAGACTTTAAATAGGTTAATTTTATCATATGTAAACTATACCTCAATAAATATGTTTGAAAAAACCTCTAGAGAGTCTATTTATTCTGTGGTTCACTCCAGTAAGCCATAATTTTGAAATCTCCTCAGATGATTCCTGTGTGAAATCAAGGTTGAAACCACTGCTTTAGACTGGGTTAGCCCATCTGTTTAAATTTTCAAAAGTAATAAACAGATTGTCTTTCCAAGCATCACAAAAAATCCTAGCTCTTATCAAACTGAAGTGAATGTTAACTAAAGAAAGAATTTCATCATCAACTCCTCTCTATATAAACTGGGTTTTATTGTTCCAAAGTGTATGTCATCCTCAAGTTTACATCTACCTACCATTTACAGCATATATGTAACTGACCTGTCTCTACCAGGGCAACTTATTTAATTTTGATTACTGTGAGATTAATGCCAACAAGACTGATGAGGGCTGTCAGCAGCTTTTCTAATGATGATGAAGGTCACATCCATCTCTCTTCTCAGAGAAAAACATTTGATTGACTTCAACCGTTTAGTGGCCTAAAAACACTTCTGAGATGGCTGAGAGAAAATTATAATTTCAAAGTTGAAAGCAAACATTTTCTATTTCAATCCCTTTTAAACAAAGAACTCATTTTCTCCCATTTTAAACTAAGAACTCCATTTTACTCTCCATTTTTTCCCAATACCTAAAATAATTTATCAGCCACACTTAAATTAATAAAATTCAGATTCCACACTGTGTTTTCCTACCTTCTTGCCCCGATCCCTCCTGCAATATACTGCTCTTTTAAAAGCTTTATTTTCAAAGGGGATGGCAGCAAAATGGCAGACTCAAAAGTTCTAAGCTCTCATTCTCTCACAGAAAATTTTTTTTAAAGCAGAATCTGAAACAGTTTTGTCAGAGCTCTGAAAAAAAGTAAAAGATTCACAGTGACAAAGAAAATGTCCAATGAAGAAAAATCATCTTCAAAATGTAAGGAAAACTATGTGGCATTTTTACTCACCCTTGTGCCAACACCTTCTCAGCAGAGTGGCAGCCCCTGTCTCTAAGGGGTAACATCACAGTTCCCAGTTATTCCTTGTGAACCAGAGGAAGCTGACTTTATTTGCAAATTGTTGTGTGCATCTATTCTAACCTATCTAGGGGATACCTGAATGGCTGATGTAAGATGCTCATCTCTAGTTTTCCTAACTCAGAACTCAAGTATAAAAATGATAGGTACTACTTATACAGACCCACAATGACTAAGGCAAGAGATTCCAGGTGAAGACATACAAAAGACCATGTGATAGCTGGCTGCACTCCCTGGGGAAAGATATGACTTGAGTTCAAGTCAAATCCAGCTATCCCACCAAAGCTACTGGACACATACAGACTGTACAGGGACACTCCCAGACAAGAACACCCCTTCAAGATTGCAGTAGGTAACTGTTGAACCTAATTTCATAGAGACAGAGAAAATTAACCAAAATTGGAAGACAGAGGATTTTGTTTTTATGAAAAGAGAAAATGAAAACCCCTGAAAAAACAATTAATGAAACAATAAACAATTTACCAGGCAAAGAGTTTGAAGCATTAGTAGTAAGAATGCTAACTGAATTAGGGGGAAATAAATAAACACAGTGAGAATTTTAATAAGGAACTAGAAAATACAAAAATGAACCAGTCAGAATTGAAGAGTTCATTACAATAACTGAAATGAAAAACATGTTAGAAAAAATTAACAGCAGACTAGGTGTTACAGAAGTATACATAAGTGATCTGGAAGATAGAATGATGGAAATCACTCAACCAGAAAAACAAAAAGAGAAACAAATTAAACAATAAAATAAGAACATTTTAAGGGACCTCAATGATAACATCAAACATACCAACATTTCCATTATAGGAGTCCCAGAAGGAGAAAAAAGACAATGAGGTCAAAACGTATTTGATGAAATTATGGCTGGAAACTTCCCACATGTGAAGAAAGAAACATATCCAGGTACAGGAAGCACAGAGGATCCCAAACAAGAAGAACCCAAACAGATCCATACCAAGACATATAATTAAAATGGCAAAAGTTAAAGATAAAGAGAGGATTGTAAAAAGCAGCAAGAGGAAAACAGTCATATATAAAGGAACCCCCATATGGCTGTCAGCTGATTTTTCTGCAGAAATTTTTCAGGCCAGGAGTGGCATGATATATTCAAAGCGATGAAAGGGAAAAACCTGCAATCTAGGGTACACTACTTAGCAAGATTATCATTTAGAGTAGAAGGAGAGATAAAGAACTTCTCAGACAAGCAAAAACTAAAATAGTTTGTCAATACTGAACCAACCTTTAAGGAAATGCTAAAGGGTTTTCTTTTCATGGAAAAGAAAATGCTACAACAAGAAGCAAATATCTATAGGGAATGGAAAATTCCACTAGTAAAGCCAAATATATAGTAAAGGCTGAGGGCCAAACATTTAAATAAGCTAGTACAAAGATTAAAAGCCAAAAAATATTGTAAAATCAACTCTAACTACAAAAATCAGTAAAGGGATGAACATGAAGTTGTAAAATATAACATCAAAAACACAAAATATGTAGGCGGGGAGTAAAAAATGTAGATCTTTTAGAGTGTGTTTGAACTTAAATGACTACCAGTTTAAAATAAGTAGTCATAGTTACAAATCAGCTTACATGAACTCCATCATAAGCACAAATCAAAAACATAGGGATACATAAAAACTAGATAGAAAGGAACAAAAGCATACCACTAAAGAAAATCACCAAGCTACAAGGGAAGAAACTAAAAGTACAAGAAAAGAATAGAGAAGAACTATAAAAACAACCAGAAAACAAGTAATCAAATGGTAATAAGCACATAGCTATCAATGATTATTTTAAATGTCAATGGACTAAATGCTCCAATCAAAACACATAGGTGGCTGATTGGATAAAAATGTGACCCATCTGTACTCTACTTACAAGAGACTCACTTCAGAGCTAAAGACACACAGACTGAAAGTGAAGGTATGGAAAAAGATATTACATGCAAATGGAAACGAAAAGGAAGCTGGATAGCAATACTCATCTAAGACAAAGTAGACTTTAAAACAAAGTCTATAACAAAAGACAAATAAAGGAATTATTTAATAATAAATGTACTGATACAAAAAGACAATATAACATTTGTTAACATGTATGCACCTAATATAGGAACACCTAAATATATAAAGCAAATATTAACAGACATAAAGGAAAAATTTGGCAATAATACAATAATAGTAAGGGACTTTAACATCTCACTTACATCAATGGACAGATCATCCAGACAGAAAATCAGTAAGGAAACAGTGGTCTTAAATAACACATTAGACCAGTTGGACTTAACAATATCTACAAGACATTCCATCTAAAAACAGAAGAATACACACTCTTTTCAAGTGCACATAGAACATTGTCTAGGGTAGATCACATGCTAGGACACATAACAAGTCTCAACAAATTTAAGAGGATAGAAATTATATCAAGCATTTTTTCCTGACCCCAATGATATGAAACTAGAAATCAATTACAGGAAGAAAAATGGGAAAAACACAAATACATGGAAAGTAAACAACATGCCACTAATAAAGCAATGTGTCAATGAAGAAGCCAAAGAGGGAATCAGAAAATATCTCAAGAAAAGTGAAAATAAAAACACAACTTTCCAAAATCTTTGGATTTTGGAAAGCAAAAGCAGTTCTAAGAGGAAAGTTTATAGCAATACAGGCTTAACCCAAAAAACAAGAAAAATCTTAAATAAACAATCTTACCTACCATCTAAAGGAATTAGAAAAAAAAATAAAAGAACAAACCCAACGTCAGCAGAAGAAAGAAACTAATAATGATCAGAGAGGAAATTTAATAAAATAGAGACCAAAATATATACATAAAAGATTAATGAAACAAAAAACTTGTTTTTTGAAAAGATAAACAAAATGAATAAGCTTTTAGCCCAGTTCATTAGGAAAAAGGCAGGAGCCAAATTTTTAAAAAAGATGTGAAAGAGGGGAAATTACAACCAATATCACAGAGATACAAAAAATTCATAAGAGAAATCTATGAACCATTATTTGCCAACAAACTGGACAACCTAGAAGAAATAGATAAATTTCTAGAAACATACAATCTTCCAAGATTGAATCAGAAATAAATAGACAATCTGAACAGAATGATCTCTAACAGTAAAATTGAATTAGTAATAAAGAAAAAAAAATTCCAAGAAGCAGAAGTCCAGGACTTCATGGCTTCACAAGGGAAGACTACCAAACATTTAAAGAAGAGCTAATGCCTATCCTTCTCAAACTATTCCAAAAATTGAAGAGAAGGGGACACTCCCTAATTCATTCCACTAGGCCACCATTACCCTAATATCAAAGCCAGACAAAAACTACAAAAATGAAAATTACAAGCCCAAATTTCTGATAAATATAGAGGCAAAAATCACGAACAAAACATTATAAAATCAAATTCAGCAATATATAAAAAGGATCACATGCCATGATCAGGTAGGATTTATTCTATGGATGTAAGGATAGTTCAACATTTGAAAATCAATCATGTGATACACCACAATGACAAAAGAAAGGGTAAAAATCACATGATCATCTCAATAGACACAGCAAAAGAATTTGACAAAATTCAACATGAATTCTTAATAAAAATTCTCAGCAAAGTTGGTATAGAGGGAACATATCTCAACATGATAAAGGTCATTTATGACAAACCAACAGCTAACATCATACTCAGTGTTGAAAAGCCAAAAGCTTTTCTTCTAATATCAGAAACAAGACAAGAATGCTCACTCTTACCACTTCTATTTAACACAGTATTGGAAGTCCTACCCACAGCAAGCAGAAAAGAAAAAGAAATAAAAGGCATCCGAATTGGAACGGAAGAAGTAAAGCTGTCACTATTTGCAGATGACATGATACTATACATAGAAAACCCTAAGGCCTCCACCAAAAAAACTATTAGAACTAATAAATGAATTCAGTGAAGTTGCAGGATGAAAGATTAATTTACAGAAATCTGTTGCTTTTCTATACACTAATAATGAACTACCAGACAGAGAAAACAAGAAAACAATCCCAGTTAAAATTGCATCAAAAAGGATAAAATACCTAGGAATAAACTTAACCAAGGAGGTGAAAGATCTATTCTCTGAAAACTACAAAACATTGATGAAAGAATTTGAAGATGATACGAAGAAGTGGAAAGAGATTCCATGCTCATGAATTAGAAGAATTCGTATTGTGAAAATGTCCTTACTATCCAAAGTAATCAACATATTTAATGCATAAACAAATGGGATCTAACTTAAAATCTTTCTACACAGCAAAGGAAACCATTGACAAAACAAAAAGACAACCTACTGAATGGAAGAGGATATTTGCAAATGATATGACTAATATGGGGTAAATATCTAAACTCTATAAATAGCTCATACAACTCAATATCAAAAAACTCCAAAAAACTGATTAAAAAATGGGCAGAAGATCTGAATAGACATTTTTTCCAGAGAAGACATGTAGATGGCCAACAGTCACATGAAAAGATGCTCAACTTCGCTAATCATCAGAAAAATGCAAGTCAAAACCACAAAACATCAAAATCACTTCACAGCTGTCAGAATGGCTATCATCAAAAAGACCACAAATAACAAATGTTGGTGAAGATGTGGAGAAAAGGGAACACTTGTACATTGTTGGTGGGAATGTGTAATAAATTTGTACAGCCATTATGGAAAACAGCATAGAGGTTCCTCAAAAAATTAAAATAACACATTAGACCAGAAATAACATATGATCCAGCAATTCCACTGCTGGGTATATATCCGAAGAAACTAAAAACACTTATTAGAAAATATACATGCACCCCAATGTTTATAGTAGCACTACTTACAATAGCCAAAATAAGGAAGCAACCTAAGTGTCATCAGGTTTAAAAGATAAAGAAGATGTGATATATATATATACAATGGAATACTACTCATCCATAAAAAAGAACAGAATTTTGCCATTTGCAACAATATGGGTGGACTTGGAGTGTATTTTGCCTGGTAAAATACATCACACACAGAAAGACAAATACTGTATGATATTACTTATATGTGGAATCTGAAAAATAAAACATACTAGTGAATATAACAAAACAGAAACAGACTCACAGGTATAGAGACCAAACTAGTGGTTAAAAGTGGTGAGAGGGAAGAGAGGAGGAGCAAGATACAGACAGGGGATTAAGAGATACAAACTACTATGTATAAAATAGATAAGCTACAGAATATATCATACAGCACAGGGAATATAACCAATATTTTATAAGAACTTTAAATGGAATATAATCTATAAATATATTGAATCACTATATTGTACACCTGTAACTCATATATTATAAATCAAATATACTTCAATTTTTAAAATTTGCAAAAATAAAAATTAAATTAATAAAATGGTGAATTTTATATTATGTGTATTTTACCACAATAAAATAAATAGATAGATAAATTGATGAATAAATACGATTTGAAAGAGGCAGTGGGACAGATTTGACCTGAAAGCCAGAGTTACTGATCCCTGGTGATCAGTGTGACTACAAGGAAGTTATCTAGAATCTCTCTTCCTCAGAAGGTTGTGTGAGGATTAAAAGTTGATACTTAGAGCTTAAAATAACACTTGGAACACATTAAATATTCAATAGATGTTAGGTATTATTATTATTATCATTATTGTTCTCAGCAAACCTTTTACAGCCTTTGAGGATATGAGGAAAACTATGGGTCTTGTCTTTTCACATGAACACATACGAAAGTTCCCTTTGATCATAAGCCCAGAGAGAGGCCAGGGTTTAACTAGAGTCCCTAGACTCCTCTGCCCCTTAGCTCCTTCCTCATGACACCCTCAACAGGGTTCAGTGGCTATGAATAGGAAGAAGCCCAAGGATTCTGAGCCTGGGAATGTACAGCCATTGAGAGAAGGCTGGAAGAACTGGAAATAATGGGGTGGGATTCTTATGAGACAACAGGAGGATCCCAGAGCCACTCTGCCCCCATAATAATTTATCTGGAATCTCCAGTTTTCTCTGACCATTCAGTCACCAGTTGTGCCCAGGTCACAGCCAGTAGACATGCAAGGTAGACACCTGATGCCTTGAGCCCAGCTAGCATGGCATTGGAGGCAACAGGGAATATGGAGACTTTATTCAGGAGTATCTGCTAGCTGTTATCCATGCTGTACTGACTATAATTTCTTATTTTTGTATTCCTGATGCTCTGGTCTTTAGGGCCATGACTCTGGAGACTCCCCCTTACCACCATAGGGAGCTAGCTAATTCCTAGATATAGCAAACTACACCCTTCAACTGCACCTTTGATATACAAACCAACCAATCCAGAGCCCACATTCCCAACTGTTTCCTTTATAAAACACACACCTAACCAATATTCCCCCTGCCCTAAATCACCCCAGGGCCATATACCAGGCAACTAGGAATGACCCTTATAGCCTAAAGCACACCAAATTATTCAAACTAGCCAATCTTATGGCTACTTGGTGTACATACCCTGTCTCATCCAATCCTTCCCTCAAAAACCCCAATAAAGGCTCTGGGCCATGCTCTCCCCTTTCACTCCTCTTTTCCTCCTCACTAACCTTGGTCCTTCCCCATGTGGCCCTGTGTGCCATAGTGTGCCATGCCTCCTGATTCTAGAGATCTGTGAGTATAAACTTCTTCATTCATGACAGTCATTCCATGTGTGTCTTACCAAACCTGATTAAAACAAGTGCCGGCAAAGAGATTGGAACTCAGACTATATATGTGGTGATGGGAATAAAGTCCTGGAGTAGATCAAGTGCTGGCTAACTAAAACACAAGTCCAGACCATGATCAGATTAAGCTATTGTTGTCTTGCAATGCCAGATTTTAAAACAGGCAGTTTGAAATAGAACATTAAGTGACAGACTTCCAATTCTCCATGTATTTATTAATGAATGTCAAGTTTCTCCTCACCCCTCATCTGCATTTGATTCCTGCATGGTTACCCCCACCTCCAACCCACTTAGTCCTGCTAGTTCCAGGAGGATTTGTTCCAAGGGCTTATCTGTGAATCTTCTAGTTGGAACTAGGAATTCCCAGAGTTGTATACTCAAGAGAAGAGAGTCAGCGTTCCAGCACTGATAGGGCTTTCCTTGGCCCAATTGGTGGTGGATTTTTTTTTATTAATGTGGACATTATTATCTTCCAAAGAATATTTCTCTTTCTATGATTTTCCTTTTTTACTCCCTCTGCATCTAATCTGTCAGGTCCCAGAGTCCAGTCTGTGTGCATGCCTCTGCTAAATTCAGGTGACACTCTGCAATCCCTGTAGTACCATTTCTCTTCTCTGGGGCAAACCCAGGGAAGCAAAAAAAAATTCAAAAAATGAAGTGACAAAAATCCTCTGTTTCAAAATAATGAAAAAGAAGAAAAACTCAAACTAGTAATAACAGTTTTAATAATAGTAATAATAGCATCCATTGAGTAGATGTTCCTGTGTGTTCCTGTGTGCCAAGACCTGTGCTGGTATATCCTATCATAATTCTTAAAACAATCTCCCAAGTGGGTATTTGAAGGGAGTCCCCCTAACTGGGTTCCCCTGCTTTGTTTCTGCCCCATCTAGACCCTGCCTTGGCCAACAACAGCTCTTTCTGTTCCTGTGCCACATTCCAAGATGGTCTTGCAGGGGCTCTGACCTGAGCACATATTCTATCATTTCTTCCTCTTTCTTCCCCTTCTTTTGCTGGTAGTGTAACGAATGGTGGAAGTACTTGGAGCTTGGAGCAGAGACACGTGCTTTATTATCTGTGCTTCTGACCAACTGCCTATCAATCAGAGGTTCCCACGACACTCTCCTTGAGTTCAATTAATTTGCTAGAATGGCTTACAGAACTAAGGGAAACCTGTTTTACTCACCAGATCACAGATTTATTATAAAAGGATATTAAAGGATACGAGTCAACAGCCAGATGAAGAGATACATAGGGCAAAGTCTTGCCAAACAGAGGAGCTTCTGTCCCAGAGGAGCTTGGGGACTTGGAACAGCGGCATGTGGAGGTGTTCTGGTTCCCAAATGTGGAAGGTCCCTAAAAAAGACAAAACTCTGACCTTTGGGGGTTTTATGGAGGCTTACGTAGTCATGATTGACTAACCCACTGGCCACTGGCCAATGACAACTGATTCAAACTCAAGCAACTCTCCCCTTCCTGGGAATCAGGAGTGGGACTGAAAATTCCAACCCTCTAATCACATGGTTGGTTTTCCTGACAACCAGCCCCCATCCTGGGGTAGGATCCAAAAGTCATCCTCATTGTGTTGGAAAGGACTAGTTATAAATAAAAAGACCCATTTCATTTTATGGTCCTGAAGCATTTTTCAGGAACTGAGGACATGAGACCAAATATTATAACAAAAGATACTCCCATTGCTTGTATTGATCAGAAAATTGTAAGGGTTTCAGGAGCTGTGGATGAAGATCAAATACATTTTGGTAATCTAAATGACCAAATATATATTTTTCTTATAAACCACAATACTGCATCAGTGATAAAATATGAAAAGGGGAAAAGAAAGAGAGAAAGGACAGGAGGGAGAAAGAGAAGACAGAGATGAGAGGGAGAGAGAGGAGAGAGAGGAAGAAAGGAGAGAGGAAGGGAGTGTTTTATGTTTAAATATTTCTCATCTTGCCATAAAATATGTATTTCATCAATTTCCCCCTTTTGATCATCATTAATCTTTTTTTTTTAAAACATCTTTATTGGAGTATAATTGCTTTACAATGGTGTGTTAGTTTCTGCTTTACATCAAAGTGAATCAGCTATACATATACATATATCCCCATATCTCCTCCCTCTTGTGTCTCCCTCCCACCCTCCCTATCCCATCTTTCTAGGTGGTCACAAAGCACCGAGCTGATCTCCCTGTGCTAGATCATTAATCTTTTGATAGAAAGCATTAAGTGATCAAATATTTGGTCCCTCAATTCCAGGTTGGTTGCTTACATGCCCTGGGCCTGGGTACATCAAGTCTCTAGATGTTGGGTCTTAATAGCGCAGTTCTTTCTTTCCTTTTAGGGGCTTATACCACCAGTAAGATTTCTGGCAAGGACTAAAGGTCAATTCCAACTGGACTTATGCCAATTTTACCATGCATGTGCATGGTGCATGTTCATTAATTTATAGAGAACAATGTCATTAGTAAAGATTTAAGTCAAGAACCACCCAACCAAACCATTTCCTAGTATTTCCCCTAAGCTGACAAGAGGATCATTCAGAGTGGAAATGTGATTCTTCATGTGTCATATGATGAGTTAACAAATATCATGGCCAAATGGTCATACCACTGGAAAACTGATAGAAACTAGCTTGTTCATATTAAAGACAGATTGGCAGTGGCTGTTTCCAAGCTAACCATAGATGATCTTCAGCCCAAGGGAAACCACGTGTTCATCTTTCCAACCAACCTGGGGAGAGCCAAGGCCATAAACTTGTTCCATAAATCCACTGGGTCCTATTAGGAGATACCCAATGTTTAACAACTAGTGAAAAGGAGTATTTATGACCAGGTTCAGGACAGGTATCGTTAATTGGCCAAGAAAGAGGGTCTCACTAAGTGATATTGACAGTAATGTTAACTTTCACAGTGCTAAAGTTTCTTTTTTCTAAAATAAAATTTCTAAGGGCCATCCCTTAGAGCCTTAGAGAAGAGAAATCCACCAAGGCAACCTAAGAGTACTGGACACAGGTTGCCACAAACCCAGCAATTGTATTGATTTTAGAAACTTTCAAATGATTGAGATCAAGGAATAAATATATTTGGTTAATGAGCAAAAGTGTGAGCAATTGTCAAAGTAATTAGTATACAGGCCTGGTCCAGCATTTGGGTCAGCTGTCTACAGTTGGGACATGTGTCGGCAGATGTCCTTTTCTTCTCATCCTGGTCTGGTAATGTTGGTCTTAGAATAAGAAAAACGAGTTATAGTTTATTCAGGAGGAGGCCTGATGTTTTCCCTTCCAGTGCAGCTGTAAAAAGTCCTTTATCTGATATCTTTTCCAGTGTGCATAATCTCCTGGTTGCAGGTCATGTAGCATCTGATCTTTACCTAAAATAGATTACTGTGATAAGCTTCAAAAACAAACTTAGAGTGTCTTTTTAACAATTCACTTAAACTTTGAAATAATATAACATCAAGGAGCTATCTGGGAAGTGAGTCTTAGGCAGTAAATACAGACATCAAGTAACAAAACTAGAATTTAACATCCACTGAAACATAATCTTTTCTCTCTAAAATTACCCTAATTTCTACCAAATATAGCCAAATTAAGACTAATTTGTTTGCAAAACAATTCTGGTTAATTGACCGCATAGGCTCTTTTAAATTGGTTGTGCTGGAACTTTTCATAAAAAAATCTCAGATTGAACTTTTTAAAAAACCTCTCAAGGCCAGGAAATCCACACCAAGGGCATGCCACAGATTCTGCCTGCCACACCTATATATATGGGTGAATTCCTCTCTTTTTGAGGTCTGTTAAATACCTTGAAATTCCTGCACCTGTTAGGAGGTGAGCTTCTTTATTTACCTGATGACGCTGCTGGGAACATAGGAGGGATCAGGTAGAGGGAAAAGACAAATGTTTCAATTCTACTTGTAAAAGTATAATTTACCAAATTTCTGTAAGTCATAACTAGCTCGAGGGAGAGAATTTCCTTATATCTGGAAAACACTGATTAAAAACCAGTAATATTTCAGACAAAAATAAAAAATTATAACCATACCCATCAGTTCACTCAGTCCTATGTGAGTAATCCTTGGTCTTAATCCTCAGGTAACTGTTTTATGAAGCCATCAAGTTTTTCATTAGAATTCTTTATTACCCAGTTCAATGGTGTGCTCTGAAAGTTAT
Organism: Balaenoptera acutorostrata; assembly: GCF_949987535.1. Classification (NCBI taxonomy): domain Eukaryota; kingdom Metazoa; phylum Chordata; class Mammalia; order Artiodactyla; family Balaenopteridae; genus Balaenoptera; species Balaenoptera acutorostrata. The sequence goes on from NC_080069.1 coordinate 35,568,641, forward strand.
CAGAAATCTATGCTTGTCAAAAAGTTCTTTCTATGAATCTTTTTAAAGGTGAAGCATTTTTTGCAAAAGCATCAGAGTAAGACAATAACAGTCTATAAATGACTAAAGACATCAAAATGCAATGTTAAAAATCTGATTGCAATGCAACTGACAAAGACACTTGGTTACTGCTGTGACATAAAACAATTTAAGATAATTACTAGAATTATGCCTGAAAACATTGTACTAGGACAATGGATTTTTTGGAATTCCATATAATTTCTAGAATATCTATATTAATAACTTTTACCCATACAATGTAACCAATTTATCACCACTCATCACCACTCATCACCACAATGCTTCCCATGTGATTTAACATACCAAATAAATCTAATTACCTTAATATTTCTCTCTCTCTGAGATGCTTCAGGGATCCTCTGTGAAGCATCCCAAAGTTAGAGGTCAAAAGAATTTTGATTAGAATTCAATATTGGGAAGTTTGTCAAAAATATCAAAAGGTTTCAAAACACTTGGTCAAATAGGATCATAGGTCACTGTGGAACAATGCTTATTCATTTAACCAAAGTGACAATAAAAGATTTTGAAGGAAAATACAGAAACTTACAATAGATTACCAGTTAAAGGGAGAGAAATTTACAATCTGTTATCAAAAGCAGATCAGTATTTTAAGAAAACTTTATCCTCTTGAAAGAGAGAAAAACAGATACAGGTTTTGTATCATTTTACTTTTAATATTAAAATTTATTTACTTGGGGCTTCCCTGGTGGCGCAGTGGTTGAGAATCTGCCTGCCAATGCAGGGGACACGGGTTCGAGCCCCGGGCTGGGAAGATCCCACATGCCGCGGAGTAACTAAGCCCGTGAGCCACAACTACTGAGCCTGCGCGTCTGGAGCCTGTGCTCCGCAACAGGAGAGGCCGCGATAGTGAGAGGTCCGCACCGCGATGAAGAGTGGCCCCTACTCGCCGCAACTGGAGAAAGCCCTCGCACAGAAATGAAGACCCAACAGAGCCAAAAATAAATAAATAAATAAATAAATAAATAAATAAATAAATTTTTAAAAAAATTTTATTTACTTAATCAAATTCAGTCTAATATTAACCAGTATTTACAATGCATAAAATTTTTCCTTCAGGGTTTCCTTTCCCTTAACAAAATGAATTTCCATTTCTCACACCTTCTTTTACTGAAAACATGCCTCCTACTTTCCTTACATTCTGAAATGTTTCCCTTATTATTATTTTTTTTTTAAATATTTTTCTACTATATTTTTTTTTTCTTTTTTTAAATTTTTTTATAGCTACTTTATTTATTTATTTATTTATTTTTGGCTGTGTTGGGTCTTCGGTTCGTGCGAGGGCTTTCTCTAGTTGCGGCAAGTGGGGGCCACTCTTCATCGCGGTGCGGGGACCGCTCTTCATCGCGGTGCGCAGGCCTTTCACTATCGCGGCCCCTCCCGTTGCGGGGCACAGGCTCCAGACGCGCAGGCTCAGTAGTTGTGGCTCACGGGCCCAGGTGCTCCGTGGCATGTGGGATCTTCCCAGACCAGGGCTCGAACCCGTGTCCCCTGCAGTAGCAGGCAGATTCTCAACCACTGCGCCACCAGGGAAGCCCCTCCCTTATTATTATAGTAGTTTTTGTTACGCATATTTTAATTCTTAGCCTTAAAACCTAGTTTCTACCAAAAACCAACAAGTAGGCAATTATGAACTGTCTTTTACATTAGCATTAAATAGATTTTAGCCAACTTATAAATATTACTTATGGTTTCTAGAAAATATGTGATTTTTTAAAAATAGAAAATGTCTTAATGTGACACCAAACATATTTACTAATTGTCCTAAATATCTTTAGTTCCTCTGTAAAAAGAAGTCTATGTTCAGTAATTAATGTTCCAGTATCTTATTTGGAAATGATCTGGGTTTTTAATGGATTCCCATCACTTAAGTTAAACAAAACTCAAGTTACCAAAATCTGGAAAGACTATTTTAAACAGACATTCCCAAAATGTAATTATTCCTGAAGAGTTTACCTGAAAGATTTTATCTTATTTAATTCTATGTTATACTTTAAAATTTCACCATACCAAGTTATTTTTCTTGCTGGCAAACTTTGTAACAGGAGTAATATCTTACTTGATTTCTAATAAACCTAGGTATAATAAAAGTATTATACTTAATGTTGATAACTCTAAAGTCATGTCTTAATAATTAAGCCAACAAGACAATATCTTTAATACCAGATATTAATTCAATACTGAATATTTCCCACAACATGTGAATCTGAAATTCATTCTGACTAGTTTCTTTTCTATTTCTGAGTATTTATATGAGCGCCTAATTTCCTGTAAGGCAATTAAATTGAGCTCTTTTACAAATTAACTTTGGGAATACCAGACATCTAAAACACACATATAAAAAGACACAGACACCCCATAGTTCCCATCCCAAAATTTCATCCATGAATCAGTTATAAAAATATAAAACCCATCAGTTACAAAAAGAGGTGGATTCAAATTGGGTTTCTGGCAGATGGAACAAATAAAGGTCACCAGTCCAAATGCCTAAATCCTTTTTACTAATATTTATGGAGAAGACACTTAAGATCTCTATTTGTCCTTGACAAATCAAGTCCCAAATTACCTATCTTCCTTTGTTTTACCTTTCTGAAATTTTAAAGAGATGGGCAAGATAAGAGTTTCTGGAGAAGACTAGGTAGAACATTGGCATGTCAAAGGCACAGGAGGAGAAAGGTAAGCTCCTCCTAGTAAGTCTTAGTTCCCTTAAGGCCAGGACATTTTTTTTCAATTCTTATGAACCTCTTAAGATAAATAGAGGAGGTTTTGGGAGTGGTGAAAGGATTGATGGGCTTTGGATTGTTTCTGGAGACACACACCTCTGGCCCTATAAAGACTAGATTTGCAAAATAAGGACAGTCATTTTTAATTTCTCAAAGAATTGGCTGGCCACCCCAATGATATCAAAAGACTGACATACCCATTCACCTATGTTAGAATGTTTTACTTTCCCTCATTTAGCTTAGGGGTGAAGGCCCCCTCCAAAAATTCCTATCAGGCTCTGAATATTAGCTATAGTCAGTTTAGTCAGACTGGTGGCCTCTCATCTTGGTAATCCATCTACAAACACTTTTGAGGATCCTCCCTGGGTTTAAAAAAATTCTTTAACTATGGCCCTTAGCTTGTTTTTGATCTGAAGACGTTCACCTACAGCCTCAGGTGGTCCCATTTCTAAAGGTAAGCATTTAATAGTGTCTTCATTGTGGAAAGTCAATTCAGACAGAGTATTACTAGAATGACTACTCATATAAAGGATAGTTAAAGTTTTAGGTCCTTTTACATGATTAATCTTTAATTAGCCTTCTTAAACAAATCTTTCAGTGAGGTTATTTTGGAATTTTGAAGCCTTTTGAAGATTCTGCATACCAATGAAAAGAGATAGTTTAAGATGAGAGCTCTCTAAAATTTTAACAATTTAGAAGTTTTTCCAAGTCAGAGGATCCAAGGAGCTAGCCCTAAAAATATTTTTCCCTGCTAATCTAATTTTAGAAAGAGAAAAACTCTTACCACTGTTGTTTTCAGTAGACCCTATAGGCAGAGACCCAAGAGACTGCTGGCTTCAACTGTTCACGAAATATCAGTTTTGGAATGCCTAAAAAGGAAGCCCATCTTGGCCATTTCAGAGTGGGATTTCCTTTATTTCCCAATTACATACTTGCAAGCATACATAAACGCAGCTGGCATTCCCATAGGTGGTTGTCTGCATGGGAGCTGTTTGGCCTTTGAGGCAAAATTTCCCATTATTAATTTGGTAGCCTAATTCACATATGAGATATGATCTGAACAACTTTCTGAGGACACTGTGGTAGACTGAATATGTGCTGCTTCTCAGTCTGGCTCCTCAAGGAGTTACCCTTGAGTCAGTTCGACTCTTTTACATGTCTCAGTTTCTCCTTCCAACAGTTTAAAACCACTCTGAGTGCTTGAAGCACTAGGTAATCAGCTTCTGTCATGCAGTATTTACTTACTGGTTGTACTGGGTCTCCCTTATTTTTTGAAGCTGCATAATTTGGTCTCTCATTTTACTAGCAAAAGTTTTGCTCAGACCATATATCAACTTGTTTTTTTTTGTTTGTTTTATTGAAGTATAGTTGATTTACAATGTTGTATTAATTTCTGCTGTACAGCAAAAGTGATTCCAATATATACATATATATTCTTTTTTATATTCTTTTCCATTATGTTTTATCTCAGGATATTGAATATTGTTCTCTGTGCTATACAGTAAGACCTTGTTGTTTATTCATTCTATATGTAATTGTTTGCATCTGCTAACCGCAAACTCCCTGTCCATCCCTCCCCCAACCACAAGTCTGTTCTCTATGTCTGTGAGTCTGTTTCTGTTTTGTAGATAGGTTCATTTGTATATTTTATTGATAGATTCCACATATAAGTGATATCATATGGTATTTGTCTTTCTCTTTTTGACTTACTTCACTTAGTATGATAATCTCTAGCTCCATCCATGTTGCTGCAAATGGCATGACATCATTCTTTTTTATGGCTGAGTGTTACTCCATTTTATATATGTACCATGTCTTCTTTATCCATTCACCTGTTGATGGACATTTAGGTTTCAACTTGTTTATTGTTTTTTGGTTTTTTTTTTTCAATTTAAGCCAAATTTAACAAAAACCCAGCCACCTATGTTTTCCTAGGCCTTCTGCCCAGATCCTCCTAGGACCATGCCTGGGAAATGTACCAGTGTCCCTTAAGACTCCAAGTCTTAAGTAAAAACAGCTTGAATAAAACTCAGGATCATCACTCAAACAATGAAATCTGGATGTCAGAAGAACGTACCAGGACACCTGAGGAGTACTGAGAAGCCAGTGGAGCTCAATGGGTCCATGCTTGGTACCAAGCACCAGTTTGGGGTGGACTCTAGGTGTCCTCTGGTGGGTATCTCTGATATCCTTCTGGCTACACCATGCATGTTTGAAGAAAAAATTAATCAGTTGACCTAAGAAAGAAGTCGAAAATTTTATTTGAACCACCCTAAAGTTTACAGCCCAGGAAACAGGCTTTCAGAAAGATCTGAGGACTGTTCCCACCCATTAGAGGTCAAAGCACAGTTAAATAAGTATTTGAGATAAAGGGTTATATGTCAAAACAATATGTATTGTTAACAGTTTACACAATCCAGATGTACACATACAAAGCAAGTATCAATAGTAGGTCATTGGTCATCATAGCCCCTTACAAGATAAAGATGAAAGGTTATCTCCTAAGGAGTTATGATCCTTGATGAGATTAAGAAGGAATGTTATCTCCTAGGAAGGTCTGGTTAATGCAGATGCACAACACACACTAAAGGGGTGGGAGGAGACCCAAATGGTCAAAGAAAAATTTTATGTTTAAATTTTTCTTATCTTGTCATAAAATATGAATTTTATTTCATCAGGAGGGAGAGAAAGAAACTGTCATCAGGTAATCTGTCACCTGCTAGTTATTCAGTTTCACTGTATTTTCTGCGGTTTCAGTGAGCTCCTTGGAAACATTTTTTATTAAGTTTTTCTTTCTTTAAATTGTTGCTTTTGTATAGGTGGTACCCTACAAAATAGTTTCAGAATTAACTCCTCTCTCTCCTTATGTAAAAAAGTTTTCACCTGTAAAATTTGGTTCTGCTATTAAAGTAGGCATTCAGTTTAAAGTAAACAGGCTTATTACTTTTGTAGACTCAATATTAAATATTACCACTTCAATAAGATAAAATTTGAACATCAATATTAGACAAAGTTGTCACATGTAACATCAGTTATACATTTTTAACCCACTGAACCAAGTAATGGGCATGCAATTAGTAACATAGTAGAAGGATATGATGAAAACCGGAGCTATTTGTGTTATCAGATGAGTGAGTATTCTAAATGTTTATTTTAAGGACAAAATGTGCTCCTCCAAAATGGGATAAGAGCCACTCTAAAATGAGAAGTCATCTCACTTGGATAGAGTTTATTGGAAAACACTCACCAGGGGTCAATTCCTGCTTCAGCTGGTAGAGAACTAAGCAGACTGTGATATGTCATCACCAGATTCCATTCAAGGATTAATGGCTCCAAAGAACAAGATGCCTCTCTAAGTCTTCCTGTAATGTTACACCCAATAGTGACTTGTCCCTCCATTCTAGTCCCCTTTGCACACTGAGGGGCAGAGGATGGCTTTTCACAAGTCTCAGAGGAACAGGGCACATGGATAATCCAGTACATGTTCTAAATCATCTCTTTTGGTTCAGGCCAAGTCATAGCACTTGTGGGATCTGCCAAAACAGAAGCTCTCCTGCCCTGGGGTGGGTGGGATAGCAAGAGATGGAATTTGTTTAGAGCCATCTCTCACCACAAGGGAAGGCTACAATGTCCCTGGAAAGATAATTGTCTGATTCTGCTACTAATTTGGTTCAAATGACCTTGAAATGCTGAGGGATTTCTGTAACTCCTCCACTCCATATATAAAGGACTGTAACAATGAGATTTCAGGACAGCACCTGTGGTCTCCACAAATCAGAGCTGAGGATCCAGGAGTGGGACTGTGAGACTTGCCCACCTTTGCATCCCAGCAGGATATCAGTTCACCTGTAAATTCGTCTTTAAGGTACAGTGTGTTCATCTTTGTGTTGTCAGGTGTGGAAATAGCTTACATCTGGGGCTGGAAGTTGAGTCCTAATTTTTATACATGTGTCCTTTTTGGTCATTTGGACTCATTTTTTCCCCTCATTTTGAACACCCCACCCTGTACCAGTTTGGAAATAGAGTTAGACAGGCCAATAGAATTTTTCCATCTCTTGATTTCTACATGTCAGTTATGCATGAATTTCAAGTTAAAGAGTGTGGAAAAAAAAAACAGAAATCAGTTTTTTTTTATCTCACTGAACAAGGCTCTCTTAAGATTAAATAAAATACAGAATACATCTCATGTTGATTAATGGATAACTTAGTCCCAGGGAAACATTATTATGGGTGCCAGAATCATGGAGCCTTCTCAGAAAGCTGAAGGTCAGGAGACTTAATCTTTAATTTGGTTTTTTTTTACTTGACTGAATTACCTGGGACTTGGGAAATTAAACTGTAGAATTTTCTTTTGTTTTAGCTTATATAATTGACCATTACCTAGCCCCTCATTAGATGATATAAGTTCTTGAGCCTCACACAAAATCAAGGTTCAATAAATGTTATTTGATTAAACTGATATTTATTTAAAGGGAGTTCTAGTACTCTTTCACTGTAAGTTAATTTACCAATTACCAAAGGAATTATGACTTTTCCGAGTTGGTAATGAGTTGCCGCAAATAAAACTAATTCTTTTGATAGATATAAACTTTAGTGAAAAGTACTTCACTGTGGAAATGCAGAGAAACAGAACTGCTCCTTTATCAAAGAACAGTCCCCTTTTGCTAAAGTCCACTTTTGTCTAATCATTGATATTTGCCCTTCACATATGTGCAAGGCAACCAGATATCCTCATTTGGAAGATATGAACTGAAATACAAAGTTCCTGTAATGCTGAAAGTACAGATCTTGAACTTGATACTCATGGATTTCCCTGACTATTAGAGCCAGAAGGAACCTTGGTAAACCTCTAAGCCAAACAGCTTAGAGGCCTCACAAATGAGGAGACTGAAGTGAAGTGTCTTTGCCAAAATCTAAAAAGAAACTCTGTAAACAAAGTGAATGAAACTCATAAAATTAAAAACATTTAAACATGTATTTAAGAAATAAATATATTAATCATAATATGGTTGAGATAACTATAGGCCACGTATCATCCAAAGAAAATAGCAGAAATAGAAATTAATAATTGGCCATTTGGAATATCTATCTACTGTGAGAACTTTGAACATTTCTTTTTAATTACCTCAAACTATGTATCTTTCATTTTAGCACAGGAATGCAATAAAACTTGTTAAAATTTACATTTATTTGTTTAAATAAGTTTTTTTTTTTATGTTTGAACACAATTGATTTAAAACACATACTAACTCTATATTGGCACTGCCATGGTTTGTTTATCCATTAATTCAACAAATATTTTTTGAGTGCCAACTACTTCCCAGGGTCTATCTTGGGGTGGCACATTCACATATATTCTCCTGAGTACAAGACTAGAAGCTGTGCTTTTGTCTTTTCACTAAGAGCTGAATACATTGACAGTCTGGTATTTTCTGCCCTAGCGGAGACTAAAAGCACCTCTATAGAAGAGGATTTTCTAAGTCCATAAACATTCCAACATTTCCATAACTGCAGAGTGCAATATGGAATTATACATTCAACGTTTAATAATACATAGTCTTTGACCTGCAATTATACTTCTAGGAGTTTATACTCCATATATACTTGTGAACAAAATGTATGATTCACTCTGTAGTTTTTTTGTAATAGATCCAAATAAGAATTAATTTAATGTCCATAATACAAGAATGCTTAAATAAATTACGGCATATCCATTAAAAGTGGCAACCATGAAAAACAATATGGGCTGTAAGGAGATATTTTTTGAAGTGAAAAAAGAAAAATGCGGAACAGTGTATATAGTATGGTTCTACTTGCAAAAAACATGCACACATGTGGTTTCATTAAAATGGAAATATAAATAAGACATCATTAACAGTGGATAACTTTGGGAAGTGTATCTGGCAACAGCAAGAAAAGAGAAGCTTTTGAGTTTTATATCCTTCAGTACTTTTTGAAATGTTTTGCTGTGTACTACTGTACTTTAACATTCTTTAAGGACCATCTTTGCTAATAGTGTAAAACTTCAAAACTGGTTGACCAAATTATTTGGGGGATTTTCTGACAAGAAAGATTGAATAAATTGTGGCATGTAATAATTTTCATATGTATCCCCAATATACGGGCCATCACAACAAAAGGGGAAAAAATTTAAAAGTGACCTACAATACTCAGAGAGAAAAAGGAAGGTGAATGCTGCTCTAAGTCTCCATATTTTGGTCTCAAGTGTCTTATCTCCTTCAATACCACCACCAAGTGTGCCAACTGTGTTTGTCCTCCTTGTCAGCCATGCTCACTGTTTTCTCCTCACACTCCAGTCTTCCAGAATTTGTCTGTTTGGACACAGCTGCCTCTCTCACATCTCTTGATTTTCTAAAGAATTATGCTTTATTGATCACAATGATCCAGCTTATTTAGAACCTGCCCTCTGTGGGGCAGAAATGTGAGATAACAACCACCATGATTTTATTCTCACTCAGCCGAGCAATAAAGATGATTAAGGAGGTTTGTTCCATATATTCCACTTTCTAAAAGAAAAAGAAATGCTTCTGGACATGCAACTATTTGGGAAATCAGACTCTGGCTAAAACCCACTTTTTTAAAGAAGATACACAGCTCATTTTCTGTCCAGGAAAAAGTAACATTGATTAATGACAGTCAAGTAGCCACTGGGCTGGAATTGGGGATGGGGGGAGAAACAATATTTTAGCCAAATTTTATATCTTAGCCATCTTATCACTTACTTTTAAAGATTTTTTTAATGGGAGTAGAATATAAAATTTGCTAGAGTAGTTATCACTTTTAGCTCAAAATTCTTTGGAGAATTTTGACTTACCAGATGAGTGATGTCATCATGAGGAAATCATAGACATTTTGTCCATTGGACCAGAAAGTTTACGATGCACTGGGTGAAGGGTGCTATATTAAACAAGGTCCTTGGCCCACAGTGTTTAGAGTTTAGTTAATGGGAAAAGGGGATGGAGACCTGGCTCTTGGTCCCAACTCAGCCAGACACAGAGGATCTCTGTGCTTCAATGGAGTTGGGCAAATGCAGACCCAGGGGCTTCTCAGTGATTTGTAGGATGGGCTTTATGGCCTCCCAGTTCACTTCCAACCCCAGTAAGGTGGCTAGACATCAAATGGAACAGCCTAGATGTGACCAATATAAACCTACAGTGGTTAGCAGTGACCAGGGAGGTGGTGGAGGCTAAACTCTGTTTGCTTTTGCTTTGTAGTGTTTTATTTTAACTCTACACGTGCCCAGTGTATATTTTCTCCTGGAGTCTAAGGCATAGCTACATGGTTCACGGAGAACTCCGTGGTTTTTCCCATTAGACCATGTAGGACTCAGAAACTGGTGAGCGAAAGGCCAAATCTAGCCAACAGACATTTTCTGATATTCATACAATGCTTTAAAATGTCTTAAATTCATTATCAACATTTTAAAAATAAGAAGATAACACATTTTTAGAAATCAGAATTTTTAGCTTCTGTTGAAAAACTTTTGGCAACTCTGGGACCAAGCTCTGTTGGCAACAGTCAGTTCGAGCTGAGTGACAGTGTCTCCTTTAAATGGGCCATGCATTCCAGAATTTGTTACAGAGCCATCTAAATGCACCGGGACCCTGCAGGCTTCTGAGTCTGTGGCCCGTGACTTGTAGGCAATCAATGTTATGGATATGAATTAGACAACCCAGGATTTTATTAAGCAATTACTCTGTCAGGTGCTAAATACTTATCACAGCAGCTTTTTCAGTTGAAAATTCATTTAATCTTGTGAAAGTATGTATTGTTCCATTTTACAGATGAGAAAACAGACTTGGTTCAAGTAACTTGCCCATGTGGAACGTAGAGGTCTCCTAACTCCTAGTTCAGGGCTGTTTCCATGACTCAGGTAGGGCTGTGCTCCTGGAGGGGTTAATTCTGAGCTCATTAAAAATGTTCCTCTGCTAGAGAATGCTCGATAATTCATAACTGTCAATAGTGTCAGGAAGATGCATGTACTTGATGTAAACTTTTTTTAACTTTTTATTTTGAAATCATTTTATATTTAGACAAAGTTGCAAATCTGTCACCCAGTTTTCTCTGATATTAACATCTTACATAACCAGGTATTTTTTTTTTTTAATATCTTCCATTTCTTTTTCTTTTTGAATTTTAATTTTATTTATTTATTTTATTTTTTGACTGTGTTAAGTCTTCGTTTCTGTGCGAGGGTTTTCTTTAGCTGCGGCAAGCGGGGGCCACTCTTCAGCGCGGTGCGCGGGCCCCACACTGTCGCGGCCTCTCTTGTTGTGGAGCACAGGCTCCAGATGCACAGGCTCAGCAGCTGTGGCTCACGGACCTAGCTGCTCCGCAGCATATGGGATCTTCCCAGACCAGGGCTCGAACCCGTGTCCCCTGCATTGGCAGGCAGATTGCCAACCACTGCACCACCAGGGAAGCTCTAACCAGGTACATTTATCAAAACTATGAAATAAACATTGGTACAATAAGATTAACTGCAGACTTTGTTCTGATTCCTCCAGTTTTTCCACTGATGTCTTTTTCCCTGTTTCAGGATCCAATCCAGAATACTACATTGTATTTATGGTAACTAGATCAATTCCAGTCTGTGACAGTTTTTCAGTCTTTCCTTGTCTTTTGTGACCTTGACACTTCTAACGAGTAGTGATCAGGTATTTTGTAGAGTGTTCCAGAATTTGATTTTGTCTGCAGTTTTCTCATGAATAGACAGACTTAACTTTCTGGTGTTAAGGAAAGTATACCACAGATGTGATGTGTCCCTCTGTCTTATATCAGAGGACATGTGATATCAATATTGCTTATTACTAAGGATGTGAACCTTGGTCATGTGGTTAAGGGTGCTATTTGTTTCTCTACTGTAAAGTTACTATTTTCCCTTCAGTCACCAAGTCATCCCCAACTCAAGGGGAGGGGAATTCAGCTCCATTCTCAGGATGGGGGGTGGGTAATCAAGAATTTGTGGTCGTATGTTAAAATTGCCACAGTGGTTACTAAATTTTTGGAGAGATTTTTTTGAGGCTATGCAAATACCCTGTTTCTCCTTAAAGTTTCATCCACTAATTTTATCATGCATCAAAGGAGCCTACCTGCAGCAACTATTGTGGTATTCTCATGATGATATTTCTATTCCCCTCATTCCTTCTACATTTATTCATTGGAATTCTTCTGAAAGGAATAATTGTTCCTCCTCCCCTATTTATTTATTTCACTAATTTATATTGGATCCATTCTTTGGTCATAACTAATATCATATCATTTGTTGCTCAAATTGTTCCCAGTTTTGGATATTGGGTGCTCTTTCAAGTTGGCTTCCCATCTTTCTTCAATGCCCCTCACTTTTTTAAGCCCTTTCTTACTTTTTGGCATTACAAAATGCTCCTCAGTACCAAGGATTTTAAGTGGTAATGTGTGTCCAGGGTTTATTCAGTGCTCTGCATAAGAAGTTGGTGGGGGGTGGGAGGGGGCAGTAAATATGAGAGAAAAAGGTAAATAACAATTTGTCTCTTGAAAGGAAAGTAATTTTTATTTTTTTAACTTTTTATTTGGAAAAAAATGTCAAGATTGTGAAATGTTACAAGAATAGTTCTGATCTAGTTACCAAGGCTCCCAGTCTAACCCCACAGAGATACGAAGACTCTCAGGATTGAAAGTGTAGGTTGGACCTGGGTGAGTCCAACAAATGCCCTTGTAGAGAATAATTATATTCTCTGATGACAGAAACTAAGCAGTTTTTATTTTTTCTAGGGTAAGTGAACTTTCCCCTAAATGAGTGGCGAAAGTGGTTCAAACTGTGGAAGGTGATGACAGGACCTTTGGAATCAGACAGCATAGGTTCAGAGCTCAGCACCAGCGTTAACTTGTTCTGTGAGGTGAACAAAAATTTAAACCTTCTAAGCCTGACTTTTTGTCTGGTAACAGGAAATAATAAGACCTACTTCCCAGAGCTATTTATATCATTAAATAAGATAATTTTCAAGATCTCAGTAGCAACTGCAAAGCATGATTCATCACCCACTGTTACTTCTGTGTGATGTCAACACCCAATGAGTGAACAGACCAGGGACCGTGAAATCCACAGGTCTGGGCTAGATTCGTGGATTTCCCCATTATTAGCTCTGTGACTGTGGGTAAGTCTCTAAGCCCCTCAGACTCACTTTTTCATTCACAAATACAGAAATAATAAAACCTACCACAATATTCTGAGAATTAAATGAGATAACATTTAGTACTATACTCGATGCAAGTCGATAATTTGAACACAGAATGACAAGGACGATGATGAGTGTTTTCCCACAGGCCACATATTATGTTAAGTGTTTTAGATGCTAATCTCATTTACTTCTCACAACAATCTTTTTTTTTGTAGAGAAACTTAAGCTTTAGAAAGGTTATTTAAGTTCCCCAAGGTCACATAGACTCAAGGCCACTTCCTTACTTAATTGTTAGCTATTTGCCTAGTAATTATTGTCATCCCTCCTTCATGACTTAGTGTCATTTCAATTAATTCAGATAAATCCCAGAGGAAAAAACAGGGCTGAGTTATTATGGGCACATTCAATATAAGCATTTTTTTCTTATTAGTCTTCTTTTACTTAAAATGCTCAGCTATCTCAGAACTCACTCGTACTGCCACAGGCAGTCTTTTATTTCACCTGAGCCTTTTCTTAAGACCCAAATATCATACAGTGGGCAAAAATCTGAGGTGGCTTTGAAGTATATTAATTGCAGGGAAAACTATGGAGAGGGACTCAAGACAAATTTAAATAGCCTTTAAGAGGAGAGGGGAGGTTAAAGAGAAAATGTTTTCTGAAAAAGTGTTAAACTGAGGAGAAGTGCTTTCACATAATCCTCCAACTTCCAACTGCAAAGGAGGAGAGGGTAAAAAACTCACTTTACTATCATCCAGGGGGGCCCAAAGGTGGGATGGGAGGAGAAACCCATCAAAATATCTCAGAGGCACCATCAGTTGCAGTCATCTTAGCAACTGGTACTAGGAACATCACTCCTAAAGTTATTTTCACTATGGGTGAAAAAGACAACCTGAGAGGAGATGAAGTGATAGCTGTGTCCCCTGACACTTGTAGAGGCAGAATTTCCAGGTGATGGGATCAGCATTTGTGTGGAATGGGGGGAGGGTGCCTCTAGTTTGTGTATGTGTGTTTTGGTTCTTATCATGATGCACATAAAACTGATAATGGTGGGTACCTTTCATAAAGGTACTGGAGAGAAGAAGGGAAGTTTGTCTTAATTCAATAATCATAAAATAATCTTGGAAAAAAGTTAATCTAGTTCTGTTTTGAGAAAGAACTAATGATTTGCATACCACTCAGAACAAATTTAACCAGGGCGTATGCTTCTCATATTACCCAGCTCTTCCCATGAGTTGCCATCTTTCTGATGGGCTGACTGGGAAGTGTGACTGTGATGAGCACAGGCTTTGGAGTTGGGTAGGGTTTGAATCCCAGCTCCATCACTATAGATTAGGTGACTTTGGGCAATGGCTTGCCTCTTTGCACGTCTTCTGTCAAATGTGGATAAGAATAGCGTTGTAAGAAATGAATGCAAGATATAAAGCATTTTGAAAAATGAAGGTATTCAGTAAATACTCAATAAAGAGCATAAAAATAAGCCAGAGATCACAGACTAGCAGCCCAGCAGTCAGTAGCAGAAGGCATGGCAGCAGGTTTTCTCTGGTCCCTTCATGGGGGCATGAAATCACTTCATACCTGAACTCTCTTATTTCTTATTTCTGTGACATTTCTTATTTCTATGACTATAAAAGCACCACTGATCTGTCCCACAGGAGATCACAGTGGTTTTGCCTTCTTTCTGACTCTACTCAGAAAACAACTTGGGAAAGTAATACCTTTTCACTCTCATTGGAGCCCCTACAGTGGCAGCACCACATACATACATAGTTGAAGGACCAGGTGAAGATGCAGAGAAAGTAACTATCAGTGCTTAGGTTTCTCATCAGTACCCTTAAGGAAAACTGGACACCTTTTATTTTCTGTTCCCTGTCTCATTTTGATATTTTCCTGAAAAAATACTTTTCTAAAGTTACTGCCAATTCTGTTTCTTAAGGGTACAAAGGAGAGGATACCAGCTCCTACATGCTGCTCACAGCACAGTATATAATGCAACAGATGTAAAACAACTAAAAAAAGAAGTTGGGGTGGCATAGCTCATGCAAAACAAAATGCATTTCCTCTTATAGAAGTTCTTACAAGTTGTCATGATCCTAAATGCTGAAGTTCAATTTCCCAGCAGTTTCCAGCAAAACAAGCACTTAGGTTATGAATTAACATGGGAGGATTGAGTCCAAACTTTAGCAGAGTGGCAACTGTCAACTTTAGTAAGGCAATCACTTCTTAAACATATTGGGCATCACTTAGTGAATGTAATTATAAGCTCTGACAACAAAGGTCCCCAAATATAGCATCCTAAGTGATATAAGGGTGAAACATCACCAAGAGCTTTTGCTAAAGTGTTCTCTGTCCACAGTCCAACCCTAGGCCTTGGACAAGAAGGGAAGCCTCTTATCCTTGAGATGTAAGGGTTTCTAGTTCTGCAATAGAGATAAATAAACCTTAAATATGGTCTGAGTCAAGAAGGAGCAAAGCATTTAATATCATTTATAAAATAGAGACAATGAGAGCTTATTTAGGTGACGGTTCAAATTCAGTTAACATTTTTGATCTCTTACCAGGGATGGGACAATAGACTGTGAGCTCCCTGAGGGCAAGCATGTATTGTATTGGTAGATGAACATTTGGAGAATGAATGGCAGTGTATTAGGTGCTTTCCTCTATATTGCCATGTTTAAACTCTAGTTCATGGATAATGAAACTGGGGTTCAGAGCACCTGAAGGGGTTATTGCCTAAAGTCACAGTAGTGACAACAGTCCTCTGTCCTCCTTCTTAGCTCCCTGGCCATCCTGGCTGTCAGAGCACAGCCTCCAGGTCTGGTGAGTGAGACCAAAACCGAAGTTGTGTTTGGTAGATAGCTGTGTCCACATGTCCTCTAGTGAGTGAGGTGAGGCTTGGTAGAAAGTTTCAATCCCAGTTGCTGCTGGGATGACAGCAAGAACCAGTCTGGACAGTGAGGATGCTATTTGCACATTCAGGTTTGGAGGCAGGAATGTGTAGGAAGAAGGGAGGCAGAGAGAAAGTGAAATAGTTCAGAATGCCCTTCAGGGAGAGCCAGGGGAGGAGGTTTTGAGAAAAGCTAAGGAAGAAAGACATAAAGCTAAAGCTGCAGATAGAGAATGCATCCCTTACGAGGAGCAACTAGGGAGCCGTCAGACTGCATGTAGCCATAAACCCTCTTTTCTTCAGCAAGCACTGAGTTCGCCTCCTTGAATGGGATGTCTTGAAGCAGAGCATGTGCTCTGCAGATGACCATAGTGCCCACTGCTCCCTGTTGCTCAGGTCTAGTAGCTTCACTTCCTTATGAGTAAAGGGAGCCTGGCCTGACCCCTGAGAACGTCTGAGTTCAACCCCTCCTCAAGTCCTCCCAAAGGTCACAGCCTCAGAAGTGCTTCCTGACCCAAAGGGAACAGGAAGCAGAGCCAGCATGCATCAGATTCTTCAGAGACTGCTGCCTGATTTCCCAAAGGCTTACGCTGATTTAATTTATTCCTTGGATGTATAGATACCACCCTGCTTTCAGCTGTTTCTCTTAACCTAGCTCAAAATTACACAACTACAATGTTTTTTTAGAATAAATCCTCCTTCCATATCTAAACTACACCTTTTATCCAAATGAAATGTGTGTGAAATGACATGATGAAATGATGATGTGAGCAGTCTGTGTTCCTGAATAGACCTCTTTTTTTAAAAATGAAAATCTCTTTAGAAAAAAATATTAATTCAAAATTTCAAGAAAAAAAAATTTAATGAATTCCTATTAGACCAAATTATCCTTTTTTGAATACCAGATACCTAATATAAATTTAAAATTTTTAGGGACATTTTGTAATAAAAGAATGTGTGAATGAATCTTGCATTGCCTTTTGTCTACTTAAATTGCAAGTCTGCATTAACATCTTCCTCCCAGTTCAAAGCAAGTGCTACTTTCTTATCTAGCATTTATAGAGGCAGAGGTCACATCAGGAAAATGAGAGGCTTAGACACTCCTGCAGCTTGAAATTCACAGGAAACCTAATTGCACACATCTTAGACTCTAGTTCTATAAAATAAAATTTAAAATATGATACATACTTTTTAAAGTCTGACATATGCTCTTGTTAACAACTCTTTTTTTTAATTGGAGTATAATTGAATTACAATATTGTGTTAGTTTCTGCTGTACAATGAAGTGAATCAGCTATATGTATACCTATATCCCCTCCCTCTTGAATCTCCCTCCCACCCCACAGCCCATCCCACCCATCTAGGTCATCAGAGAGCACCGAGCTGAGCTTCCTGTGCTTTATAGCATGTTCCCGCTAGCTATCTATTTCACACATGGTAGTGTATATGTCAATCCCAATCTCCCAATTCGTCCCACCCTCCCCTTCCCACCTTTTGTCCACATGTCCATTCTCTATGTCTGCATCTCTATTCCTGCCCTGCAAATAGGTTCATCTGTATCATTTTTCTAGATTCCACATATATGCCTTAATATACGATATTTGTTTTTCTCTTTCTGGCTTACTTCACTCTGTGTGGCAGACTCGAGGTCCATACACATCTCTACAAATGACCCAAGTCTTTTCCTTTTTATGGCTGAGCTATATTCCATTGTATGTATGTATCGCATTTTCTTTATTCATTCATCTGTTGTTGGACATTTAGGTTGTTTACATGTCCTGGCTGTTGTAAAGACTGCTGCAGTGAATATTGGGGTACGTGCATCTTTTTGAATTATGGTTTTCTCAGGGTATATGCCCAGTAGTGGGATTGGTGGGTCATATGGTAGTTCTATTTTTAGTTTTTTAAGGAACCTCCAAACTGTTCTCCACAGTGGCTGTATCAATTTACATTCCCACCAACAGTGCAAAAGGGTTCCCTTTTCTCCACAACCTCTCCAGCATTAATTTTTTGTAGATTTTTTGATGATGGCCATTCTGAATGGTGTGAGATGATACCTCATTGTAGTTTTGATTTGCATTTCTCTAATAATTAGTGATGTTGAACATCTTTTCATGTGCCTCTTGGCCATCTGTATGTCTTCTTTGGTGAAATATCTATTTAGGTCTTCCAGCCATTTTTTATTTGCATTGCTTGTTTTTTTGATATTGAGCACCATGAACTGTTTGTATATTTTGGAGATTAACCCTTTGTCTGTTGCTTCTTTTGCAAATATTTTCTCCCATTCTGAAGGTTGCCTTTTCATCTTGTTTATGGTTTCCTTTGCTGTACAAAAGCTTTGAAGTTTCATTAGGTCCCATTTGTTTATTTTTGTTTTTGTTTTCATTACTCTAGGAGGTGGGTCAAAAAAGATCTTGCTGTGGTTTATGTCAAAGAGTGTTTTTCCTATGTTTTCCTCTAAGAGTTTTATAGTGTCCAGTCTTATATTTAGGTCTTTAATCCATTTTGAGTTTACTTTCGTTTATGGTGTTAGGTAGTGTTCTAATTTCATTCTTTACATGTAGTTGTCTGGTCTTCCCAGCACCACTTATGAAGAGGCTGTCTTTTCTCCATTGTATATTCTTGCCTCCTTTGTCATAGATTAGGTGACCATATGTGTGTGGGTTATCTCTGGGCTTTCTATCCTACACCATCGATCTATATTTCTGTTTTTGTGCCTTTACCATACTGTCTTGATTACTGTGGCTTTGTAGTATAGTTTGACTTGAGGGAGCCTGATTCCTCCAACACCGTTTTTCTTTCTCAGGATTGCTTTGGCTATTTGGAGTCTTTTGTGTTTCCATACAAATTGTAAAATTTTTTGTTCTAATTCTGTGAAGAATGCCATTGGTAATTTTATAGGGATTGCATTGAATCCACTCTTGCCACTCTTATTCAACATAGTTTTGGAAGTCCTAGCCATGGCAATCAAAGAAGGAAAAGAAATAAAAGGAATCCAAATTGGAAAAGAAGAAGTAAAACTGTCACTGTTTGCAGATGACATGATACTATACCTAGAGAATCCTAAAGAAGCTACCAGAAAACTACAAGAACTAATCAGTGAATTTAGTAAGGTTGCAGGATACAAAATTAATGCACAGAAATCTCTTGCATTCCTATACACTAACAACAAAAAATCGTAAAGAGAAATTAAGGAAACAATCCCGTTTACCATTGCAACAAAAAGAATAAAATACCTACTTTTACCTACCTAAAGAGGCAAAAGACTTGTACTCAGAAAACTATAAAACACTGATGAAAGAAATCAAAGATAACATAAATGGATGGAGAAATATACCATGTTCTTTGATTGGAAGAATCAATATTGTGAAAATGACTATAGATTCAATGTTAACAACTCTTTCAATGTCAAGTGACTAGGAATTTATTAGAAATCTGTGCACTGAATCCATTAGCCAAGGACAGAAAATAAATGGGAAATATGTGCTTACAGGAGAGAACATGTGCTCCCATCAGGCTGCAGGACAGGCCCTGCTCCACTCTTCAGAGCTCAGGCTCAGAGAGAACCTGGAGAGCCCCAGGGTACAGTGCCCTCCCACACACTTCTGGCAGAGTTTTGCCCAAGTCACTTGTGGCTACAGAAATGACCAGATGAATAGAAGGTGGATCTAGGAGGGAAAATAGGAGTGGATTTAAAAAGAATCTTTACAGAATACTCAAAGTGACCTTCATTTCCAGAAAACAAAGTTTATTCCTACTTTAGGACATTTATACATCTCTACAAGTGGGAAGGTCTTGCCACCTCTGGCACAGGTGTCAGTCTGTTATTATAAATGTAATATAAATAAAATATTCTATGTTATTCTGTATTATAAATAATTCTACATTATAAATTGCATATTCTATAGCATAAAATATTATAATTCTATAATATAGAATTACCATTCTATATTATAAATATGAAATAATAAATGGGTTATTTATTCCCTGAAAGCTTTTCTAAACTTCTCTCTCACCCTCAATCCTTTGGGCTGCTCCCCCCAGGCAATCCAACTTGAATGGGATCACTGGGACTCTGTAGCGAGGGAGTGAAGGTCCAGCTCCTTTCCAATCTCCAGCCAGGGACAAAGCTCTTCTCTGAGCAGGCACTCACCAGCAGGCAGAAAAGGATTTGTTTTGCAGTCCTTTTTGTCTACCTATCCACCAGAGCCACTAAGATCTGGAAAATGGGCAATGTTCAGGCAAAAAGTAAATGTTTTTTAGTAGTAAACATGTATACTTCCAAATACAGTCACCATTTCTTGTGATGAGGATTGATAGAATAGAGGGCATCCACTTTGAAGATGGACAGACCTAGATCTGAATTTCTGCTCTTTCATGTTCAGTTATGAGGCTATATGCAAATTCTGCCTCTCAGTTTCCTCATCTGAATCATGAGTTCAGAACCACCCATCTCACAGAGTTGTAGTGAGGATCAAATGGGACAGTGTGTAAGAAAAACCTATTGCACATTATATGCTCAATAAATGGTAGATGTTATTATGTGAGGAAGGATGGAAAGAACATAACATTTCCTGGGTGCCTGTTTTTTGCCTTGCATTGTGTTTAGAGCTTTGCATACACCATCTTGTTCTACACACACACACACACAAAGCTGTGAAGTAATTGTTAAAGGATAATTTTTTAAGTTAAAACCATGACTCTTATACAAATATAAAATGAACTTGTAACAAATATTTTACTTAACTTACGATAATTAATGAGAAAACTAGTAAGATACTACAACTGATTCAAGGAGAATTAAAAAAACACATATATAGACAATCAAGAATATTAAAATGAATTTATAAGTAGATGAAAATTGGTTGATACTCACAGGGATATCAATCGCATTCCACTGGACAAATTATATTTGAATCTCTATGTTCAAAAATCATTTGCATTACTATACTTTTTCTATAATTTACAGAGTTGTAAAATAGCTCAAAGTCATGAAAGGGACAGGCCCTTGTAGAATCAGATAATCTGGAAGTGTTATCAGACGTCCTTTGTATTTTTGTTCATTTCAGAATGTTTCACAGTATATTCTGGCATTAACCATTATTATCCCCATTTGCAGTTGACAAACAAAATCATAGTGACTGTGTGATTTATCTACAGGCACAAGAAGTGTAATTGGCAGTGTATGGATTCAAACTCATCTTTCATCACTCCAAAATTAGAGTGGCTTTATTTGAAGTACTTGGATTTGTTTTTTCTTTTATTTTCAGAGGATGAACAATCAATACATACGCCGAGAAGTCTTCTGTTGTGAAACTTGTCATGAGCTCAAAAGCTTCTGGGAGAAAGAAATTAGCAAACAGACTGGTTACCGGGAACTGGAGGAAGATCGTCAGGGAAGGAGTGCCCTGAGAAAGTATGTGGATTGTTTCTTCACTATTTTTTAAGGTAGATTTCCCCAGAAATATACCAGATGTGAAGATGGGGAAACTGAATTGTTTTCATTACCCACTGTTCTAATAATGCAAATATTGGAGGTGGTATGGTCAAGTCGGTGTAGCCACAAGACAAAAGGAGAATGAGGTTTAGAAGGAAGACATTTATTATACACACAGCTTTCAGAGAGAGTATCACTGCATACCATGCAGGCCCACAGGATAAGCACCAGGTTTTGGCCAGGTGGCAGAAGATGAAAGCAGAGGGAAAGTCTAAGCCAGAGCCTTTATCAGGGTTTCCAAGGAAAAGGAAAGAAAAGGCAGAGTAAACAGTTTAGGATTGGCTAGTTTGAATAATTCCTGAGAGTTGTGGGATTTAGGGATTGTCTCTAGTTGTCTGGTGCCTGGCCTGGTCCTGGGATGATATAGGGCAGGGGAAATATGGCTTTATCTATGAGAGTTAGATAAGGAGGTGGTTAGGGCCACAGACTCAGGATTGGTTGACATGCAGAAGAAAGGGCTAGTTCTGTCAAGGGCAGCCAGAAAGCTTTCTAAGATGTCAAAATATCATAAAATATAGAAAATTAAAGACATGATTAATTCATCTACTCATTTAGTCTTGCTACCATCTATATCAGAGTTTCCCAACCTCAGCACTACTGACATTTAGGGTCTTATAATTCTTTGTTACTGAGGCAGCTGTCCTATGCTTTGTAAGATGTTTAGCAGCATCCCTCAAAACATTAGATGCTGGTAGGACTCCCCTGCCACATTGTGACAACCAAAAATATCTCCTGACATTGCCAAATGTCCCCTGGAGGGCAAAGTTGCCCCTGATTGAGAATCAATGACTTATAGATATGAACAAGCTTTTCTTGGTGTAAACAAAAATTAGTTTCTGTTATTTATATCTTAATGAACTGAAAAAATCTCTTCCTCACCCTGCCTCTGTTGCAATCCTCAGCACACGAGGATACACTAAATTTCAGAGTCAGGTCAACAGATGTGTATAAGTGTGAAAGATCCCACATCTGATATGATACATATTAAGATTCTTGGGGGAAGAATAATGTGATCTTCCTCTTACTGGCAGTTGAACTTGTTCTAGTCAAAGAAGTCTGCTGAGAGGGGAACATTTATTTATGTGAGAAGACGTGTCACAAGTGTCAACATCGCTCTGACTAAAAGGGCAAGCACCTGCCCTCACACATGTAGTGCCTTGGAGCAGATGGATCAGCTCAACTTTTCAGGGACTCTCTGGGTTCTCTGTCCCTAAAATGGGAACAGCCAGCCAGGCTGTCTATTTGCTGAGATGCCCACTTACAAGTGGAATCGCACCTGTGTGTTCTGCTTGACAGCAAGGCATGTGCTTCCATGTTTCTGAGTATGCTGAGCTACAAACATGTGTAATTCACATATGTTGCACCAACATTAACTTCTAAAAACTTTTCTTCAGCTCCTGAGGGGAAATAGCCTCTCTCTATATCCAGAGAAGAGCTCTACCATTATTCCAGTTACATTCCTGGTTGTCCAGCAAGAAAACCCAGGTTTTTCTAAATGCTAAAAGAGTTACATGTTAGAGCATACAGTCCTGAAGAGTCCAGGGGAGCAAGAAGAGTCAGTTGTATGGTCCCTGCCATCTTCCTCCCCTAGTCCTGGTGCACAAGCCCACTGGGAGCCAGATCCCCACATGAGCCCTGTACTGCATCTTCCTTTCCAGAAGCCCTGGGGTGTGGGAATAAGAGCAAAATTTGCAATATGATCTGATTTTTTAAATATATAGATGCAGTTTATCCATATGTATAGGGAAAGACTAGAAGAAAATACTCAAAAATATTAAGAGGGTTATTTTTGACTGGTGGAATGGCAAATTTTGTGTGCATGTGTTCTTCTATTTTTCCCAAAGTTTCTAAAATGACACTGTACCATATTATAATTAGGAAAAAAGTTATTTAAAAAAGCAGCCATTTGCAAATGGTCCATAGAACAAATGAATTAATTATCCAGGCTCTAATGTGCCCCCTAAAAAGACTCCCTTCAGAGTTTGGAGCAGTTTTCTCTTCCTTCTATAGCCAAGAGAATAAATCTTCAAAATGTGCTCATCATGAAACGTTTTAGCATTGTCTCCCCCAAATAAATGTTTGAAGATGGAGACAGAGCTGCTGCCTTGCTCAGAGAAGAGGAAAATCAGCAGAGGCTGGTGGAGGAGAGGCACCTTCTATGGTCTCCTCCTCTGTTCTTGAGTCTCACTTACCAGAGCTGTTGCCCCCTATCAACTATGAATATAAAACTCAAAAAGCCTTCTTAATTTGGTAAACAATGAATGACAACATAGTGGTTTTGTTATTATTTTTGTTAAAAAACAAAAACAAAACAAAAAATACAGCCACATATATCCCAGATGAACCAAGTTGCACAGAAAGAATATAAATATTTTTAAACCAAAACCAGCCTGTCAGAATATTTGCTTAAATATTGCTTATGTAAGCAAACAGTTTGAAATATTGTCCTAGAATAATTATCTTCCAGGATACACTTGACCAGACCAATGAATGGCATAAAACCTCGGGTCCCTATTTCACCTAAGGCTATGGCTTTCCAAAATGCTAATATGTAAGTGAATAACCTGAGACACACACATAACACTGACACCTTTTGTTATTTTACCCTCCATTTATAAAAGTGGCGATTTCAAGCCACTGTGCAATCAAGAAATGTTCTAAATGAACAGTAGAAGACAAAAACCTCAAAAAAAAAAACCTCAAAATTTTCCACCAATGCCTTTGCTCATAGTAGAACAGAGCCAATAATGCCTTATGTTCCTCAGCTGGGCTAACCTGCAAGGCCTTGTGCCAAAGCTGAGTAGAGTGGAAACAGGTGTTTCACCATGGACATGCTCATTAGCATATGCCTACGGGTTCACTGACTGAGAGGAATGCAACCAGAGCTGCAGAGAATCCATTTACCCTAGGAACACATGTGTGTGGAAGAAACCCTGGAGGTAAGATCACAAGGCAAAGTGGGTGGCCTCAGAACTAGAAACCCTCTTACTCTCTCTGAGTCTGGCTAGAAAGAAGCAACACAGCAGGCGTCAGTCCCCTGGAGAAGTTGAAATCTGTGTGCAAATAACTGATTGAGGCAATTTGAGAGAAGTCAAGTGTACTGTAGGTACAACGAACAAATCTCCTGGTGTGTTGGGACAGTCCAGGTGTACGTATATCAATTTGTTATAATTATGAATTGTGCTCCCTTTTATTTCCAAAGTATCTCAATTTAGATGATAAATTATATGAACACCTAAGCCTAAATAACCAGCCTATAACTATAACTGAGTAAATGTACAATGCTTATATGAAAATAATAATGTTTTAATGCAAGAAGTATGATCTTCAAAATACCTCTTCAGAATTTAGCAGAGCTCAGAGTGTCTAAGTGAGGAGAGGGGTTTATCAGACCTCACCCCAAGACCACTCACCTCCTTCTGCTTTGATTCCTACTTATCAGTTATGTCAATCAGGATGCTTTCAGAAGCAGGTAACAAAATATCCAACTCATAATCTCCAAGCCAGATGAAATCATCATTTCAAACTTTTTATAAGATTTTGTCTACGAAAAATAACCAGTGAGAAAAATTTTAGTTAGTTTTTCTCATTCAAACTGAAGGGGTGAGGTATATGGCTGGTAAACTGAGTTGTTCAGAGCAGTATGCTGAGCTGCCCTGTGACCAGATCCAGCTGGTGAGCTGAAGGTCAAAGGGAACCAGGATCAGGCCCATCTTTCCCCACTATGGAAAAACCACTGTAAAGGCATGTTCCTTATTACACAGGAATAGGAGCAGCAAAAGCATCATCTGACCTTTCATATTAAAACAAAAGCACAGAGATTATGATTATAGTGTGAAATCTGAATTGGGAGATCAAGGACTCAGTAAATTACAAATTCCTTGATGACAAGGATTATTATTTTACTGCTCTTCTTTACATATTGGGGTAGCCACAGAGGTGCTCTAAACTTGCAATGGGGAGAAAGTTGACTAAGAGCCCTAGGTGCTGCCTTTCTGGATCTGCCATTTTATTTGAGCTGAGGCCACATTTACCACTGACTGCTCTAGCCAATGACTGAGCATGGCAGGGGTAGCTAGTCCTGGGAAATTCCTGTGTGACAGAACTCCTCTACTGAGAAACTTTTACCCAGGGACTCCTCATCAGCTCAGCTAAGCTTTCTCAGAACTATGCTGTGGTTCGGGCCTTTTCCTACCCAATCATTCCTTCCTTCTCACTCTCCTTTCACAGGTGTTAGACCAGCATGCTAATCTGAAGGCTATCCCTTACCATTTCTGTTTCTTCCCCCCAACCCCTGATTTATTTTTCATGGTTGATTCCTTCGAATCTGCTTCTTGGAGGACCCAAACTGACACATATCTTTAGGGCCTAGCAAGCACATGATAGAAAAAAAAAAAACTAACTAATTATGTGCCCAATTGACCTTCTGTGGTTCTTAGTAAGGACATTGTGATTCTGGTTTGTGATTCTGGCTTATGGTTCTTAAAAAAAGTCCTCCTTTCTAGTCACATCCCATACTTATCAAGCAGAATCTGTGTTCCTAGATATTAATTACGACTCCTCCACAAATCAGATGAATCTAGAACAATAAATAATAAATATCATTTGGTCTCCATTTGAAAAGTGAGGTCAATATTTCTAGGCTTAAGGAAAAAAATGTTCTCTTCAAGTTTAATGTCAGCTTTATTGCTCCTCTACTGTATCTGACTCTGCATACCAATTTTTAAGCATTATCTTTCTCATATTGACCTTCCTTACTACAAAAGAAAAGAACCATATATACACTTATATTCACCAGCTTACTGAGAGCACAAAGATAAAGAGAAGCAACACGGTGATGAAAGATATTGACCAGAAAGGGGCAGGAAACAGTCTAAATACTCATAAAATAGGATTTAATGGGAACTAGGTAGAGAGTGGCATCTATGATCCATCTGGCAATAAATGGTGATATAGCTAATACAAAAAGTGAATAAATGTGTCATAAACCCCAGATTCCTAAATTCTGTTCCTAGAATAAATTCATCATTCCAAATGTGTTGATTTGGTTCCTCCAAGAAGCAGAGGGCAAGATGAAATTAGATGGGTGTGAGATTTATTGCAGGAAGCACCTGTGAGAGAAAAATGGGAAGCAAGTTATGGTGTGTTGGTAAACATTTAACAACTGGCTCTCTGTGGAAAAAATGTATACACATATATATGTACATAAGTTTATTATAAATTTTACTTGTATAAAGATGTGTGACATATACTTTACAAATAATAAGAAAACATGCAATGCTCTTTATTACACATTTCATATATCCAACTGATTCTTACAGCATCCTTCTATTGGTTTTTGCCAACCTTTTGTCTCTATAGCCAACCTATGGTTGCAATTCAGCTATGATGGGACAAAACCAGACAACGAATAAATGCTTAATTACTATACAATTCAGCAAAGTCAGATTGTTAAGGATGATAGTTTTCTAGTGCTGGAAGAGCTTTTCCACATTCTTTTTTTGCCATTCACAACATAATAGTTACAGAAGACAGGGCACACTTCTAAGTTTAATTTGCATTATTAAGATTTTCTCCTTCACTTTCTTAAATCTAGATGAGGGGTCAGCAAATATTTCCTATAAAGGACAAAGTAGTAAATATTTTGGGCTTTGTGGGTCATGTGCTCTATGTTGCAACTACTCAATCCTGCCGTTGTATGAAAGCAGTCACAGAAAATATGTCACAAATGGGCAGGGCTGTGTTCTGATAAAACTTCATTTACAAAAACAGGCAACTGGCCAGCAGGATCTCTGAGTAACACATTTTCATGCCCACCACACCAAGGAAAAGTTAAAGCCCCTTTAATTAATGATGAATTCTCATTATATTATGTCCCTACAGTTCAATGAAACATACAGGCAGCAACCTTTATTACTGAGCTTTAAAAGACCCCAGGTGACAAAAGCCATGTACATTTGGAGGCAGATTTATTTACAGAGCCTTTCAGAGATGCTTAACAACGGGAGTTTGTGAGCTTGTCTATTTCCCAGGTTGGAGAGGTTGATTGCAAATAAAATAACAAGATGATTACTTAATACCCATAATGAAGGAATATAATTATTAAAATTACTAATAGGTGGATCTCAATACAAGGTCATATAAAGAAAAATGTGCATGGACCTATGTCCACTAATGGGAGAGCAGCCGTTACATGTTTTATCTTCCCTTTCAAACCGGCAAACTATATTTCTATGTCATTCATTCTATTTAAAGTTGAGGTAGAATGAGGATGATATCCCCCCATGTCCCTATTCTCTCAATATTTCAACTTTCAATCCTTGGTTGCTAATGTGCTTAAGCAACATCACCACCAAACAACAGGCCAACATTCCAAATTCTTTCCATTCTTTCTTGGGACCATAATTGAGCAGAGTTTTATGTAAGAAGTTTCTTGGAGTCAGTTTGATAATAGGTGTCTACAGCTTTCAAAATATTTATACCCTCTAGTTATTCACCTCTGGGGATCTCTTCAAGGAAAGTAGACTGGTATATGGAAAGAGTATTAATTATTATCATACTCATTTTAGGGTTATTTACAAGAGTAAAAAATTAGGTTGAATCTAATTTTTCTTTATTCATTATTGTGTATTCTAATTTATCCATAATAATCATGCATTGCTTTAGCATTGTTATGAATTGTGTCCCCCCAGATTCATATGTGGAAGTCCTAACTGCCAGCACCTTAGAATGTGACTGTGTTTGGAGATAGGGCCTTTAAAACAAGTGACAGTTAAAGTGAGAGCTTTTAGGGTGGGACCTGATCCAAGTAACTGTTGTTCTTATAAGAAGAAGAGGTTATGATACACAAAGAGACACCAGGGATGCACAAACACAGAGGAAAGGCCACATGAGGATGGAGCAAGAAGGACATCTGCATGTAAAAGAGAGAGGCCTTGGGAGAAATCAAACCTGCTAACACCTTGATCTTGAACTTTCACCCTCCAAAACAGTGAGACAATAATTGTCTGTTGTTTAAGCTAACCAGCCTGGTATTTTGTTATGGTAGCCCTATTAAATGAATAAAATGATTTATCCAACTTAAGAAACTAACCAAGCATATACATTTTTTTAAACATCTTTATTGGAGTATAATTGCTTTACAATGGTGTGTTAGTTTCTGCTTTATAACAAAGTGAATCAGCTATACATAAACATATGTCCCCGTATCTCCTCCCTCTTGCGTCTCCCTCCCACCCTCCCTATCCCACCTCTCTAGGTCTTCGCAAAGCACCAAGCTGATCTCCCTGTGCTATGCGGCTGCTTCCCACTAGCTATCTATTTTACATATGGGAGTATATATAAGTCCATGCCACTCTCTCTTCGTCCCAGCTTACCCTTCCCCTTCCCCGTGTCCTAAGGCCATTCTCTAGGTCTGCATCTTTATTCCTGTCCTGCCCCTAGAACCTTCAGAACCATTTTTCTTTAGATTCCATATATAAGTGTTAGCATACGGTATTTATTATTCTCTTTCTGACTTACTTCACTCTGTATGACAGACTCTAGGTCCATCTACCTCACTACAAATAACTCAGTTTTGTTTCTTTTTATGGCTGAGTAATATTCCATTGTATATATGTGCCACATCTTCTTTATTCATTCATCTGTCAATGGACACTTAGGTTGCTTACATGTCCTGGCTATTGTAAATAGAGCTGCAATGAACATTGTGGTACATGACTCTTCTTGAATTATGGTTTTCTTAGGGTATATGCAGAGTAGTGGGATTGCTGGGTCGTATGGTAGTTTTATTTTTAGTTTTTTAAGGAAACTCCATACTGTTCTCCATAGTGGCTGTATCAATTTATGTTCCCACTAACAGTGCAAGAGGGTTCACTTTTCTCCACACCCTATCCAGCATTTATTGCTTTCAGATTTTTTGATGACGGCCATTCTGACCAGTGTGAGGTGATACATCATTGTAGTTTTGTTTTGAATTTCTCTATGATTAGTGATGTTGAGCATCCTTTCATGTGTATGTTGGCAATCTGTATATCTTCTTTGGAGAAATGTCTATTTAGGTCTTCTGCCCGTCTTTGGATTGTGTTGTTTGTTTTTTTGGTATTGAGCTGCATGTGCTGCTTGTAAATTTTGGAGATTAATCTTTTGTCAGTTGCTTCATTTGCAAATATCTTCTCCCATTCTGAGGGTTGTCTTTTCATCTTGTTTATGGTTTCCTTTACTGTGCAAAAGCTATTAAGTTTCATTAGGTCCCATTTGTTTATTTTTGTTTTTATTTCCATTTCTCTAGGAGGTGGGTCAAAAAGGATCTTGCTGTGATTTATGTCATAGAGTGTTTTTCCTGTGTTTTCCTCTAAGAGTTTTATAGTGTCTGGCCTTACATTTAGGTCTTTAATCCATTTTGAGTTTATTTTTGGGTATGCTGTTAGGGAGTGTGCTAATTTCATTCTTTTACATGTAGTTGTCTAGTTTTCCCAGCACCATTTATTGAAGAGGCTGTCTTTTCTCCATTATATATTCTTGCCTCCTGTATCAAAAATGAGGTGACCATATGGGCGTGGGTTTATCTCAGGGCTTTCTATCCTATTCTATTGATCTATATTTCTGTTTTTGTGCTGGTACCATACTGTCTTGATTACGGTAACTTTGTAGTATAGTCTGAAGTCTGGGAGCCTGATTCTTCCAGCTCCGTTTTTCTTTCTCAAGATTGCTTTGGCTATTTGAGGTCTTTTGTGTTTCCATACAAATTGTGAAATTTTTTGTTCTAGTTCTGTGAAAAATGCCAGTCGTAGTTTGATAGGGATTGCATTGAATCTGTAGATTGCTTTTTTAGTAGAGTCATTTTCACAATGTTGATTCTTCCGATCCAAGAACATGGTATATCTCTCCATCTGCTTGTATCATCTTTAATTTCTTTCATCAGTGTCTTATAGTTTTCTGCATATAGGTCTTTTGTCTCCTTAGGTAGGTTTATTCCTAGTTATTTTATTCTTTTGGTTGCAATGGTAAATCGGAGTGTTTCCTTAATTTCTCTTTCAGATTTTTCATCATTAGTGTATAGGAATGCAAGAGATTTCTGTGCATTAATTTTGTATCCTGCTACTTTACCAAATTCATTGATTAACTCTAGTAGTTTTCTGGTTGCAACTTTCGGATTCTCTATGTATAGTATCATGTCATCTGCAAGCAGTGACAGCTTTACTTCTTCTTTTCCGATTTGAATTCCTTTTATTTCTTTTGCTTCTCTGATTGCTGTGGCTAAAACTTCCAAAACTATGTTGAATAATAGTGGTGAGAGTGGACAACCTTGCCTCTTTCTTATCTTAGAGGAAATGGTTTCAGTTTTTCACCATTGAGAATGATGTTGATGGTAGATTTGTCATATATGGCCTTTATTATGTTGAGGTAAGTTCCCCCTATGCCTACATTCTGGAGGGTTTTTATCATAAATGGGTGTTTAATTTTCTCAAAAGCTTTTTTGGCATCTATTGAGATGATCATATGATTTTTCTCCTTCACTTTGTTAATATGGTGTATCACATTGATTGATTTGCGTATATTGAAGAATCCTTGCATCCCTGGGATAAATCCCACTTGATCATGGTGTACGATCATTTTAATGTGCTGTTGGATTCTGTTTGCTACTATTTTGTTGAGGATTTTTGCATCTATGTTCATCAGTGATATTGGCCTGTAGTTTTCTTTCTTTGTGACATCTTTGTCTGGTTTTGGTATCAGGGTGATGGTGACTTCGTAGAATGAGTTTGGGAGTGTTCCTCCCTCTGCTATATTTTGGAAGAGTTTGAGAAGGATGGGTGTTAGCTCTTCTCTAAATATTTGATAGAATTCGCCTGTGAAGCCATCTGGTTCTGGGCTTCAGTTTGTTGGAAGATTTTTAATCACAGTCCCAATATCAGTGCTTGTGATTGGTCTGTTTATGTTTTCTCTTTCTTCCTGGTTCAATCTCAGAAGGTTGTGCTTTTCTAAGAATTTGTCCATTTCTTCCAGGTTGTCCATTTTATTGGCATATAGTTGCTTGTAGTAATCTCTCATGATCCTTTGTATTTCTGCAGAGTGTGTTGTAACTTCTCCCTTTTCATTTCTAATTCTATTGATTTGAGTCTTCTCCCTTTTTTTCTTGATGAGTCTGGCTAATGGTTTATCAATTTTATCTTCTCAAAGAATCAGCTTTTAGTTTTATTGACCTTTGCTATTGTTTCCTTCATTTCTTTTTCATTTATTTCTGATCTGATCTTTATGATTTCTTTCCTTCTGCTAATTTTGGGGTTTTTTTTTTCTTCTTTCTCTAATTGATTAGGTGTAAGGTTAGGTTGTTTACTTTAGATGTTTCTTGTTTCTTGAGGTAGGATTATATTGCTATAAACTTCCCTCTTAAAACTGTTTTTGCTGCATCCCATAGGTTTTGGGTCATTCTGTTTTCATTGTCATTTGTTTCTAGGTATTTTTTTGATTTCCTCTTTTATTTCTTCAGCGATCTCCTTGTTATTTAGTATTGTATTATTTAGCCTCCATGTGTTTGTATATTTTACAGATTTTTTTCCTGTAATTGATATCTAGTCTCAGGGTGTTGTGATCAGAAAAGATACTTGATACAATTTCAATTTTCTTAAATTTACCAAGGCTTGATTTGTGACCTACGATATGTATCCTGGAGAATGTTCCATGAGCACTTGAGAAGAAAGTGTATTCTGTTGTTTTTGGATGGAATGTCCTATAAATATCAATTAAGTCCATCTTGTTTAATGCATCATTTAAAGCTTGGGTTTTCTTATTTATTTTCATTTTGGATGATCTGTCCATTGGTGAAAGTGGGGTGTTAAAGTCCCTTACTCTGATTGTGTTACTATCCATTTTCCATTTTATGGCTCTTAGCATTTGCCTTATGTATTGAGGTGCTCCTATGTTGGGTGCACAAATATTTACAATTGTTATATCTTCATCTTGGATTGATCCCTTGATCATTATGTAGTGTCCTTCTTTGTCTCTTATAATAGTCTTTATTTTACAGTCTATTTTACCTGATATGAGAATTTCTGCTCCAGCTTTCTTTTGATTTCCATTTGCATGGAATATCTTTTTCCATCCCCTCACTTTCAGTCTGTATGTGTCCCTAGGTCTGAAGTGTTTCTCTTGTAGACAGCATATATATGAGTCTTGTTTTTGTATCCATTCAGCCAGCCTATGTCTTTTGGTGAGAGCATTTAATCCATTTACATTTAAGGTAATTATCAATATGTATGTTCCTATTACCGTTTCTTAATTTTTTGGGTTTATTATTGTAGGTCTTTTCCTTCTCTTGTGTTTCCTGCCTAGAGAAGTTCCCTTAGCATTTGTTTTAAAGCTGGTTTGGTGGTGCTGAATTCTCTTAGCTTTTACTTGTCTGTAAAGGTTTTAATTTCTCTGTCAAATCAGAATGAGATCCTTGCTGGGTAATCTTGGTTCTCAGTTTTTCCCTTTCGTCATTTTAAATATGTCTTGCCACTTCCTTTTGGCTTTCAGAGTTTCTGCTGAAAGATCAGCTGTTAACCTTATGGGGATTTCCTTGTATGTTATTTGTTGTTTTTCCCTTGCTGCTTTTAATATTTTTTCTTTGTATTTAATTTTTGATAGTTCGATTTACATGCATTCTGGCATGTTTCTCCTTGGATTTATCCTGTATGGGAATCTCTGCCCTTCCTGGATTTGATTGACTATTTCCTTTCCCATATTATGGATGTTTTCAACTATAATCTCTTCAAATATTTTCTCAGTCCCTCTCTTTTCCTCTTCTTCTTCTGGGATCCCTATAATTAGAATGCTGGTGAGTTTAATGTTGTCCCAGAGGTCTCTGAGACTGTCCTCAATTCTTTTCATTCTTTTTTCTTTATTTTGCTCTGCAGTAGTTATTTCCACTATTGTATCTTCCAGGTCACTTATCCGTTCTTTTGACTCAGTTATTCTGCTATTGATTCCTTCTAGAGAAGTTTTAATTTCATTTATTGTGTTGTTCATCAATGTTTGTTTACCCTTTAGTTCTTCTAGGTCCTTATTAAACGTTTCTTGTATTTTCTCCATTCTATTTGCAAGATTTTAGATCATCTTTACTATCGTTACTCTGAATTCTTTTTCAGGTAGACTGCTTATTTCCTCTTCATTTGTTTGGTCTTGTGTGTTTTTACCTTGCTCCTTCATCTGCTGTGTGTTTCTCTGTCTTCTCATTTTGCTTAACTTACTGTGTTTGGGGTCTCCTTTTCGCAGGCTGCAGGTTCGTAGTTCCCATTGTTTTTGGTGTCTGTCCCCAGTGGCTAAGGTTGGTTCAGTGGGTTGTGTAGGTTTCCTAGTGGAGGGGACTGGTGCCTGTGTTCTGGTGGATGAGGCTGGATCTTGTCTTTCTGGTGGGCAGGACCACGTCCAGTGGTGTGTTTTGGGGTGTCTGTAACCTTATTATGATTTTAGGCAGCCTCTCTGCTAATGGATGGGGCTGTGTTCCTGTCTTGCTAGCTGTTTGGCATAGGGTGTCCAGCACTGTAGCTTGCTGGTCGTTGAATGAAGCTGGGTCTTAACGTTGAAATGGGGATCTCTGGGAGAGCTTTCACTATTTGATATTACATGGAGCTGGGAGGTCTCTTCTGGACCAATGTCCTGAACTCGGCTCTCCCACCTCAGAGGCACAGGCCTGACACCTGGCCGTAGTACTAAGACCCTGTCAGCCACACGGCTCAGAAGAAATGGGAGAAAGAAGGAAAAAAGAAATAAAAAGAAAAAAAATTATTAAAGTAAAAAATTTTAAAAGTATTAAAATTAAAAAAATTAGGTGATTTAAAAAGAAAGAAAGAAAGAAGAGAGCAATCAAACCAAAAAACAAATCCACCATTGATAACAAGCGTTAAAAACTATATTTTAAAAAAAACACAGTAAAGCAGGCAGACAGAACCCTAGGAGAAATGGTAAAAGCAAAGCTATACAGACAAAATCACACAAAGAAGCATACCCATACACACTCACAAAAAGAGAAAAAGGAAAAAATATATATATGTATATATTTTTAAAAAAGGAAGAGAGCAACCAAATCAGTAAACAAATCTAGCAATGATAATAAACTCTAAATACTAAACTAAGGTAAACATAAAACCAGAAATCAGTCAGTCGCATACAGCAAACCTCAAGTCTGCTGTTGCTCCCAAAGTCCACCGCCTCAATTTTGGCATGATTCGTTGTCTATTCAGGTATTCCACAGATACAGGGTACATCAAGTTGATTGTTGAGATTTAATCTGCTGCTCCTAAGGCTGCTGGGAGAGATTTCCCTTTCTCTTCTTTGTTCGAACAGCTCCTGGGGTTCAGCTTTGGATTTGGCCCCACCTGTGTGTGTAGGTCTCCTGAGGGCATCTGTTCCTGCCCAGAGAGGATGGGTTTAAAGGAGCAGCTGATTAGTGGGTTCTGGCTCACTCAGGCAGGGGGGAGGTCTGGGTACGGAATGTGGGGTGAGCCTGTGGCAGCAGAGGCCGGCGTAACGTTGCAACAGCATGAGGTGCACCGTGTGTTGTCCTGGGGAAGTTGTCCCTGGATCACGGGACCCTGGCAGTGGTGGGCTGAACAGTCTCCTGTGAGGGGAGATGTGGATAGTGACCTGTACTTGCACACAGGTTTCTTGGTGGCTGCAGCAGTAGCCTTAGTGTTTCATGCCCATCTCTGGTGTCTGTGCTGATAGCCATGGCTCACACCTGTCTCTGGAGCTCGTTTAGGCGGTGCTTTGAATCCCCTCTCCTTGCGCACCCTGAAACAATCTCTTGCCTCTTAGGCAGGTCCAGCCTTTTCCTGGACTCCCTCTCGGCTAGCTGTGGCGCACTAGCCCCCTTCAGGTTGTGTTCACACAGCCAACCCCAGTCCTCTTCCTGGGGTCTGCCTCCGAAGCCCGAGCCTCAGCTACCAGCCCCCACCTGCCCCAGCGGGTGAGCAGACAAGCCTCTCAGGCTGGTGAGTCCTGGTTGGCAGCGATCCTCTGTGTGGGAATCTCTCCACTTTGCCCTCTGCAACCCTGTTGCTGCGCTCTGCTCTGTGGCTCCGAAGTTTCCTCCGCCCCCTGCCACACCCCATCTCCGCCTGTGCAGGGGCTTCCTAGTGTGTGGAAACTTTTCCTCCTTCACTGTTTCCTCCCAGAGGTGCAGGTCCCATCCCTATTCTTTTGTCTCTGTTTTTTCTTTTTTCTTTTGCCCTACCCGGGTACGTGGGAGGTTTCTTGCCTTTTGGGTAGTCTGAGGTCTTCTGCCAGCATTCAGTAGGAGTTGTTCCACATGTAGATGTATTTCTGATGCATCTGTGGGGAGGAAGGTGATCTCCACATCTTACTACTCTGCCATCTTGAAGGTCTCCTCAAGTGTATACTTTTTAATACTAGTGTCCTTCACACTTAGGCTCCTAGACCTGCTCTCCAGAGAAAACTGACATCAATAGTTTCTCATATATCTCTCTCCAAAACTTTAGTTTTTATAAGCAAATAAATAAGTATGCTGTATTTTTATGCAAAATGGGACCTACACAATCTTCAGTATTCTGCACCTTCCTTTTTTAATTTTTTTAAAAATTTTTATTGGAGTATAGTTGCTTTACAATATTGTTATTTTATACTGTACAGCAGAGTGAATCAGCTATACATATACACATATCCCCTCATTTTTGGATTTCCTTCTCATTTAGGTCACCACAGAGCACTGAGTAGAGTTCCCTGTGCTATAAAGTAGGTTCTCATTAGTTATCTATTTTATACATAGTATTAATATGCACCTTCCTTTTTTAACTTATGTTATCTTGGAAGTTTTTCTATATCGGCACTTTCAGTACTTCTTTAATGTTTTCCACAATAATGATGTGACAATTAATTTAAACAATCACACTGAAGGACATTTAGGTTGTTTTTCATTTTTTAGCTTTACAAACAATATTGTAATAAGAATACTTGTACATACATTTTTCATACATGGATAAGCATTATGGGATAAGTTCACAGAAATGAAGATGTTATGTCAAAAGATGAGTGTTTTAAATTTTGATAGCTATTGCCTCCTTGTCTTGCAAAGAGGTTGTTTTAATTTAAACTTCCACTCTAAGTATGGGAATGCCAATTCCCACAGTCACTCACACTGTGTGTTGTCAAACTCTTAACCATTGTTAATCTGACAGGTGAAAATGGCATCTCACTGTTTTAAACTGAATTTAATTAATTACAGGTTTTGTTGAGATCTTTTCATATGCATAGGAACTAGCTGGATTTCTTCTTCAGAAACTGCCTTTGTATAGCCTCTGCCTGTTTGATTATAGACTTTCTTTTTCTTAATTGATTTATAAGCACCATGCATTTCTTTTCTTTTTGTGTACAGATCTATGAGTTTGACGAATGCTCAGAGTCATGTAATCACCACAGTCAAGATATAGAATAGTTCCATCATTCTGAAAAATTTCCTTATGCTTCTCCTTTGTGGTCAACTCCTTTCCCAATTTCCAGTCCATAGCAACCACTGATCTGTACTTCATCCCTATAGTTTTGCCTTTTCCAGAATGTCATAAATGAATTATACATTATGTAGTCTTTTGTGTCTGGCTCTTTTCATTTAGCACAGTGTACTTGGGATTTATTCTTCTTGTTGTGTGTATCAGTTGTGTATATCCATTCCTTCTCATTGCTGAGTACTTTTCTGTGGTAGGGATGTATCACAATTTGGTGATCCGCTCTCCATTGAAGGACATTTAAGTTGTTTCCAGTTTTTGGTGACTATAAATAAAAGTGCTATAAACATTCACATATAGATTTCTGTGTGAACATAAATTTCTATTTCTCTTGAGCAAATAGGATTGAAATTACTGGGGTCATATGGTAAGTGTATGGTTAACTGTATAAGAAACTGCCAAACTGTTTTACAAACTGACTGCACCGTTTTGCATTTTAATAACAATGTAAAAGAGTTCCAGTTACTCAGCATCCCGGCCAACACTTGGTTTGAGTTTTGTTGTGAGGGTTTTTTGGTTTGGGGGGTAGGGGTTGGTTTTTGGTTTTGCCAGGGGAGGTAGGGGGAAAGAGTTGGTTTTGTTTTTTTTTGTTTGTTTTGGTTATTCTATGAGGTAAGTGGTACCTCATTGTGGTTTTAATTTGCATTTTCCTAATTATGTTGAGCATCTTTTACGTGTTTATTTGCCACCTATATAACTTCTTTAGGAAAATGTCTGTTCAAATATTTTCCCCATTATGTTATTTTCTTATCATTGAGTTTGAAACTATATATATTCTGGAAATAAGTCCCTTATCAGATATGTGACTTGCAAATATTTTCTCCCTGTTTGTGGCTTGTCTTTTATTCTCTTTACAGTATCTTTTACAGAACAAATTGTTTTAATTTTGATGAAGTCCCAAATTTTTTATTCTTTTATGAATCATGCTTTTTGTAATGTATATAAGAATGTTTTCCTTATCCCAAGGTCATGAAGATATTATTTTGTGGCTTTTTTCTTGAAGCCTTGGTCTTACAGTTTCCATTTATGTCTATGATCCATTTTTAGTTAATTTTGTATAAGATGTGGAGTGTGGATCAAAGTCCATTTTTTAATATGGATATATAATGTTCCAGCATCATTTATTTAAAAAAAAATACTATCCTTCCTCCATT
This sequence comes from Balaenoptera acutorostrata, assembly GCF_949987535.1. Lineage (NCBI taxonomy): Eukaryota > Metazoa > Chordata > Mammalia > Artiodactyla > Balaenopteridae > Balaenoptera > Balaenoptera acutorostrata. Next base: position 35,606,658 of record NC_080069.1, read on the forward strand.
GAGTTGCCTTTGTACCTTGTCAAAAATCAATTGGCTATATTTGTGTATGTTTATTTCCAGACTATTCTGTTCCATTGATCTATTTCTTCCTTTGCCAATGCTACACTATCTTGATGATGGTAGCTTTATATTAAGCCTCAAAATCATGTAGTATGAGTCTCCCAAACTTCTTCTACTTTAAAATTGTTTTGGCTAATTGACTTCTTTTGCCTTTCCATATAAAATTTAGAATCAGCTTGTTGATAGCTACAGAAAAGTCCTGCTGGGATTTTGATTGATATTACACTGAATCTACATACCAATGTAGGAAGGAATAAATTTTGGAGAAAACTACATATTCATAGACTGCTCATTACTCTATTGATTTTTTTCTTCATTAATTTGTAAAAGCCATTTATTTCTTCAGAAGGAGAAATATTCTAATATTCTTCAGAAGGAAAATAAACCAAAAAACAAAAAACTTCTCTGGACCAGCAGATGTGTAGACAAATGCACTAACCACGTATATTGTTTCCCCTCCTCAGGCTCAGAGAAGAATGGAAGCAGAGACTGGAGAAAAGGCTGGGGATGCTGGACAATCCTGATGGGAAGGAAAAGCAGGCAAACACTGTGGGCTGAGAGCTTCCTGCCTCATCCGCTTCAAAGATAACAAGCCACCAAGGGCACTTTTCTAAGAGAAAAAACTAGCACCCAAATTATGTTGACTTACTAAGCAGGACACTCTCTATTTGCTCTCCCATTTGTGAGGCGATTTACATGTGAAACCTCCCCCAGTGCTAATGGGAGTCTTTATCCAACTCAATCCTCCCTGCCACAGAGGACAGGATGACCTCCAAAGGGATAAGAAGCTCGGGTTATCTAATATAAAAATCTCTTTGAGTTAACATGAAATGTAATTTATTTCCACATTTTCTTCTCATTTAAAAAATCTTATTTTATCCAAGCTTACCAGGGGCAATGACCTTGTTGGGAAACTGGCTTACCTAGGTCCTCTGGAAAAACATAGTCATACAATCTGTTTTTCCTGTTCTCCCTTTTTTGTGAAGACAGAAATGCTACTGCTTACAGAAAGAAAGCTGTTATTATGAAAAGAATAATTTTTTAACATTATGGTTTGAAAATGAACTGAACTAAATTATTTTCTCTTCATATAAATTGGGTTTTTTTAAAATAAACATTTAATTAGAAACATGCAGTGAAAGCAAAGTAATGCTTAATAAACTTGGTTGTCGTGCCCTCACTGGTGTGTGCCCTGTGTTAACTCCCTCATGCCTGTCGTGGTTAGTTCTCTGCTGCTATAGCAAGTGTCAGCTCCAAGCTGTCTTTAGAATGTTTTGGAATTTAAAGTCACTTTCACTGCAGCCTCCTCTCAGGCCCAGAGCATGATCATGGTCACAGATCAGGAGGGATTCTGTCAATCACAGGAACTAGGGCTCCTCTGCTCCTCTACCCAGGGATTCCTCACAGGGGACAGGAGCAGAGTGGGAAGCCTGAGGCAGCCAAGGAGCACAGATGGCCAGAGGGACCCAGAGAATGACACAGACAATGCTGGGGAGGGTATCACAGCACTCACAGATGCTATGTGGTGACATAAACTGCTGTCCCTATAAAACTAAAAGAGATCCTTATGGCTGAGAGGTCCACAGGGTGGCAGGAGGGTTGGAGAGGTGATTCCACATCCCCACAGTTATGAGATCCAGGGTACAATGTTCAGGTCTTTGCTATAGGCTCTTATCCAATTCAGATATAACAACTAAGCAGTAAATTACAGCTGGGAAAATCTGAGCAAAGTTTGGGAAAAGAAGCTAATAATAAAACAGAATTTTAGTAAGGACAGAGAACCATGGGAATAGATATCAGGATACATAACCACATCTGAGAGTCAGAGAAAGCCCCCTGAGAAACTGATATTTAAGCTGAGACTTATAAAAATGAGTAAGAGTCATGCGGAAGAAAAGAAACAGCATGTGTGAAGAAATAAAGAAGAGCAGGAGGGCTGCAGGGTGGAGGGGCCTGGGGTTCCTGGGAGGTGAAGAACCAGGAAACATGTGTCTGTGACACAGAATGAGGAGGGCAGCTGTTTTATAGGAGGGTGGAGACATGAGCAGGGGCCTCTGGAGCCCAAGCTAAAGATCCTGCATTGATCCACAGGGGATTAGGAAGCCATTGACAGATTTTAGGTAGAGAAATGAACAGATTAGGTTTGCATTTTTAATTTTTTCAGATTTTGTCTATACATACATATGTATATAATTTTATATAAGTGCATAAATATGATCATATCATATATGCTGATATGATTTTATTAGTTTTTATTAACCTTTTATCCCTTGTCTTTATTGTCTTGGCTTGCTCCCTCCCTTCTTTCTGCACTCTTTACCATCAGCAACCCTTGTACCCCCCCTTACCCATGTTAATTACCTAGTCTGAGTCCTCCTGTAGTTTTCTCTGTGTTCACATAGACATGTACAGACACACACTCACTCACACACTCACATACACACACAAACACACACTCACACTCACTCTACATCTAAAGGACTTTGTGTGAATGTGTTTGTGTGGTAACAATTTATAAAATAAGATCATATCACATTTTTCTGCATCTTGCTTTCCTCACTCAACTATTCCTGATACAAATGCTTTGAAGTCAGTTTGGCTCCAATATATATTTTTAATGGGATCATATTATACCATGATGTGGATGTTCCATAATAAAGTCAACAATTCTTTTAAGGATGGACAATCATGCTACATCCAGGTTTTTGCCGTTTGAACAATGCAGCAGTAAATACTCTTGTTCACAGGTCCTTTATTCTAATGGTTTTGAGCTGGAAAGTAAACTGATTTCCAGGAACGGGAAATTAGAACAAACAGTATTGCAAATTCTTTTAAAATGTTACTAGAACACTTCCCACAAAGGCTGATGAATCTTCCCTATGAACCAGCAGTTTACAAGAATGCGCTTCTCCCACATTGCTGCCAGCAATATATATCGTAGCTGTTTTTTTTTTAATAGATCCTTATTGGAGTATAATTGCTTCACAACACTGTGTTAGTTTCTGTTGTACAACAAGGTGAATCAACCATATGCATACATATATCCACATATACCCTCCCTCTTGAGCCTCCCTCCCACCGTCCCTATCCCTTCTCTCTAGGTCATCGCAAAGCACCGAGCTGATCTCCCTGTGCTATGCTGCTGCTTCCCACTAGCTAACTATTTTACATTCGGTAGTGTATATATGTCCATGCTACTCTCACTTCGCCCCAGCTTCCCCCTCCCCCCACCCCATGTCCTCAAGTCCATTCTCTATGTCTATGTCTTTATTCCTGCCCTGTCACTAGGCTCATCAGTACCTTTTTTTTTTTTTTTTAGATTCCATATATACGTGTTAGCATATGGTATTTGTTTTTCTCTTTCTGACTTACTTCACTCTATGACAGACTCTAGGTCCATCCACATCACTACAAATAACTCAATTTCATTTCTTTTTGTGGCTAAGTCATGTTCCATTGTATATATGTGCCACATCTTCTTTATCCATTCATCTGTTGATGGACATTTAGGTTGGTTCCATGTCCTGGTCATAGCTGTTTTTAATTTTTTCTATTCCAAGGGGAGTTAAGTGACATCACTTTGTTTCTTTGACCATTAGTGATTGGGGTTTCTTTTCATTTATTTGTTTATTAGTTTAATTTCCTCATCGGTGAATTACCTACTCATACCTATTGCCCATTCTTCTGAGGTTTGCCTTCCTACGTCAATATGTACAAACTCTTTATTCATTGTAAAACTTAACCCCTATATTGTCATTTGCATTAGAAGTCTAAAGGGCAGGGAAGGCTCACTTAAACACCCATTATCAAGTCTGAAAACCTCAAAGCTATAAAGGTAAAAATAGGCATATTTTTATATGTAAAAATGAAAAGCTTATATGTGGTAAAATGTACCACGAGCAGTGGCTTTGGCAGATTTGCAAGTTTAAATGATTACTCAGCTGCAGTTAGGAAAACAGATTAGAGGTGAAATGGTAGGAGACAAATTAGAAGGCTGTTTCTGAGGTCTACATGGCAGAGAATGAAGATGAGCAGATAGAGTGGGTAGGTCTTGCAGGTTGATTGAATGTAAGGGAGCAAGGCACAGAGATTCTAAAAAATATAGATGTTAACTTATTTTAACTAAAATTTAATTAACATGAGTTAAGTAAAAAGAATGAGCCTAAAAAGACAGCAGAGCTGGCTTTGTTACCAGTGGGAATCTTGGACAAGGGCCTAACCCCTTTAACTGTGGTTTTCTTGTCTATAGTAATAGGCTTGGGCTTGCTATAATCTATTTCTTGAGGTGGTTGAGATTAAATGCACAGATGTAAAATCTCCTAGAGAGGAGCTGGTACAGAGTGAGTCCTCCATGTACTTCAGCTCTCTGCCTCATTCCATTCCTTGCTCTCACTGGGCTGGGTCCATGGAAAATGCCATGGGGCAGTGGTTACCAAGCCTGCCTGCTGGTCAGAATCACCTAGAAAACTGATTAAAATTTATGGATATCTGGACTCCACCCCCAGAGATTCTGATTCTGTTGGTCTGGTATGGAGCTCAGGGATTTTTGTATTTTTATCAAGCTACCCAGGAGACTCTGATGCTTAGCCAGACTTGGGAATGTCTTCTCCAGAGGGCACAGGATCGAGTGGAGAAAGACAAACAATTAAAACCGAGTTAGTCACCAGGGTGTACACTAGATCTCCAAAACTTAGTCATCCTGCACAACTGAAACTTTGTACCATCTTCCCATTTCCCCCAAGCCCCAGCCCCTGGCAACCACTGTAGTTTAACAGTACTATATTGTATATTTGAAATTTGTTAAGAGAGTAGACTTGTTTTCTCAGCACACATACACATACAGATAAAGGTAACTATGTGAGGTGATGGAAATGTTAATTAGCTTGACTGTGGTAATCATTTCACAAAGTATATATGTATCAAAACATCACGTTGTATATCTTAAATATATACAATTTGTCAATTATACTTCAGTGAAGAGGGGTGGAAACTGAGTCAGCATGGAAGGTCATAAGAAGGGCACATGAGATGCTGTGGAGGGTCCAGCCTGGGAGAGGCATGGAGGTCTCACAGAGAGGGTGAGATTAGGCCTTGAAGGAGAGGGAACAGCATTCTTCCTCAGGAATGAGCTTTTTTTAACTGGAGAGATGGTTTGGGGTTAAATGGGAGGCACTTGAAATGCTGGCTAAGGAGTTGATGAGTGTCCAAAGGCAATGGAGACTCATTAGAGGCTTTTAGGCAGGGCAGTAACTTGCTAAGAATTTCTTAAGTGACTGAGTGAAACACCCTTGGCAGCAGTGTGGAGAATGCACTCTACAGATGCTAGGGATAGTCTCTGTTAAAACTAAGTTTATCCAAACAGCTTGATTTGGAAAATATACCCCTTATGTGATCTCCACTCCATTCAAGGTGAGTGAAAATACAAATAAGAATGTGGTCTAAAATGATTAAATATAGAGAACAAAACAGGACTAATTTGCCTTATGCTGTGACTCAAAAAAAAACCCTTAAGTTTACAACTTTTTATTTCAAAATTAATTAGCACATTTCCTTTAATAACCCTGTGTGAAACAAACTGAAAATGGCAAAATCTTGAATTGCACTAAATTAGAGATGAGCTCAGCCACTCAAAAAGGCTTTACTGAATTTAAACCACAGCTTTATTTATGATTGATAATAAGTAGCTATAAAAGGTCTTTTGTCTTTTGGACAAATGATTTAGTATCAGTGACAGAAGAAATGAAAGCAGAATATATCTCTTTTCACAAAAGCAATTAAATAGTAAAATTGTGAAGAGCTCTCAACATCCAGATCAGCGCCCAAACCCTCAGGCTGTTTTTGGTGCAGACAAGCGGAAACACATGTGCCCAGCCAGGAGACAGCATGGCACTTGAAGGCTTTGCTACCAGAGACATGGTGGATGGGCATAGAGTGAGGGGTGGACACTGGTTAGAAAAGATTTACTGTCCTATGCTTTCAGAGGAGATGGGCAACACCCAAAGACCTAATAATCCTTAGATAAATCAAAGGATTATTTGCAACTCTGGGCCACCTCCCCCAAACACCATGAGCACTGAAACACTGCTGAAATGCAGGTGAAGAACAAAGCCAGGCTTCCCCAGAGGACCACAACAGGACAGGAATGAGGAGCCCCAGGCAACCCCCTCAGCTTCTGCTTGCCAATGTGCCTCTTCAGAACATAGATGCTAAAGGGGGAAGATAGGATTCCCCCACGCCAGGAACCTTAGATTAGTTATCTTAGAAAATAATAGTTTTCTTTGAAGAGAGTAAATAATTGCACTTGTAATAAATAATTTTTGATTGTAAAAATAGACAAGTTTGTGGTAAAATTTCAGGAAAGTAAAAAGCTTATAAAAATCACCCAAAGTTCACCAACCAGCAATAAACACTGCTAATATCTTTTAAACTTTCAAGCATCCCTCTATTTATATATATTATCTTTCAAAAAGATAAATAATTTTTCAAAAGTGTAACCTTACCACAAATTAATTTTTACCAGTTTTTCCATTCAACAATATATTCTGGACATTATAAAATTGATTAAAAAATCTTTTGTAGACCATATTTTTGTTGGCTGTGTATTATTTGGATGTAAATAATTAATGTAAACAATTCCCTTTTTTTTTTTTAAATGGTACAACTTTTTTTTTTTTTTAAACTTTGGGTTTATTTATTTATTTATTTATGGCTGCCGTTGGGTCCTCGTTTCTGTGCGAGGGCTTTCTCTAGTTGCAGCAAGTGGGGGCCACTCTTCATCGCGGTGCGCGGGCCTCTCATTATCGCGGCCTCTCTTGTTGCGGAGCACAGGCTCCAGACGCGCAGGCTCAGTAATTGTGGCTCACGGGCCTAGCTGCTCCGCGGCATGTGGGATCTTACCAGACCAGGGCTTAAACCCGTGTCCCCTGCATTGGCAGGCAGATTCTCAACCACTGCGCCACCAGGGAAGCCCCAATCCCTTTTGCCAGACTTTTTAGTTTTTCACTACAAAGGACATTTCAATGAATGTTATTTTCTTTAATTTTTTTTAATATATCTGTCCAATTATCTACTTAGAATAAACTCTAAGAGGTGGAACTACTCTGTCAAACAGTGACCATGCAAGAGAAGACAACTACTGGCTCATACTAGACCCCTTCGTACTGGTGCTGTTGGTTTTGCCTGACCAGTGTCAATTCCCCCTTTCCCTTACGACAGACTGTAATAGGGTGGGGGATGGGGTAGAGGCCCATCTCCAACTCACTTTGCATGTGGTAAAGAGAGGTATCCCCACCCCCAGGCCTGTGACACAAGCCTGGCTGATCAAAGGAGTGCTAAAGATTGGTGCAGGGAAGGCCCAGGACCCAAATAGGTCCAGGGCCTGGGCTGGAACTATAGGATCTGCCAGCAATAAAGCTGATGGAGCCTGAAGCTGCTGTCAGTCACCACGGGGACAGTGCTGTCCAGGAATGAAGTCAAACCACAAGAAGGCAAAGCTGAGAGATGGGGAGGTGGGGGGACTTTATTTTAGTCCTTGGATTCAGACAGATCTGGAGCCAACTTCACCCCTAGACCATTTGATTTCTTCACCCTTTTTTTTTTCTTAAAACATTGTAGTTGTCTTTCTCTCTCTTGTAAATAACAAACAGTAAAGAGTAAGGAAATAATGGATAAAGAAAAAAAAGTCCTTCTCTGGACCTAGCCCCCAGTACACAGGCACAAGCCCCAGGGCCCTGACTAGGTTGCACCTAATGATACTGCCTGGATGTCTGGCTACAATGACTGATCCCAGGCTAGACACTGGCCCAGAGCCTGGCCAGAGACAAGTACATCAGCATTAGTGGCTGCCCTGGGAACGGAAGCTCCTCCCGTGCCTGCATAAAGATGCTCACAGAGGCCTGGCTCACTTCCTTCTATGTTCTGGGGAATAAGAATCCCATTTAAAGGTGGGGGTGGGGTAGGGGGGTGCTCAACTAAGTGTGAGACACTTTAGACTGAAGAAATATAATCAGCTTCATTTTTAAGTGTTTACTGCTGAACTTCTCAGATGCATTAGCATACTAATATGCATCAGGCTCTCCAAAGGCTCCATGTGGTCTGGATCTTCAGAGTATGGGGGGAAGTGGGGGAGAGGGAGGCCTCTGGCCAGCTAGCCCACAGGCTACCAGTTAAGAGTCCTGGGCTGCACCTTCCAAGCTGAAGACCATAGGCAAGTCACTTAACCTCTCCGAAACTCAGTTCCCTCGTCTCTGAAGTACCTACCTTATAGGGTTACTGTCAAGATTAGATAAGCAGAGTGCTTGAACAATACTTGAAACACCAAAAGACTGCAATAAATATTAGCTATTAACATTTTAGCATTAAAGTCCACAATGTACTTTTCCCATTATTACCTCATCTGAGGACTCTCGTACCCAAGTCCAAGTCCAAGAGGGCAGTGAGCAGATCATACTCTACGTCTGCTGACCTGGCAGGAGGCTGGTGGAGAGGAGGTGACAGTGGAAGAATATGATTTAAGCAATTAGATCAAAGGAGTCAGCTGGGAGCCAAGGTCACCTTGACTTCTGGCCTCCACATTGGCTTTAGTGCCCACTGAGTTTCTTCATTGTGTAAGCTGTGGTCACAGTGCATCTGCTGGAAGGCAATGGAGGTGCTCCTCCTGCCAAGGCTGCTCTTCTCAGCTGAGGTTTGTGCAGGGCTGTGGCTTGAGATTTTTTTTCTTTTAGATGCCACACATTCTGTTTTCTTGGGCTGGGAGAGGAAGAGGCAGGTGGACAAGGCTGTTCATAATTGCATTGCATTTCAGGACATTTCCAGTGGTGTTGGTCTTAACCACAAGTCCCTATCAGACACCCCTGCCTGTGAACTTCTGTCAAGAGGTCAATATTTTTAACACTGTTTGTTTGGGGCTGGTACCAAAATATGTTATAGTTCCTCTCAGGAAGAACATTCTTTTCTCTTCAGATACCTCTTTGATTCCCAGGGTGTCACCCCAGTGCAATAAATACAGGCTGGCTCCTTAAAAGCCCCATCCATCCCCAGGGAGGTGGTACAGCTCCTCAGAAGCCTTGGGTGGAAGAGGCCTCCTTTACTGGATCCTAACTGGTAATGAGTCTTTTCAGTCTTCTCTCATCACCAGTACCTCCCACTATGTGACAGTCAGACCAATGGTAGTAAAAGGCTTTTAAAAAAATGCTTAACTGATGTGTGTAAGTATTCATATATTGGTAAAAAACTGATTGAGACTTATAAAGGATATATATATATATATATATATATATATATTTATTTATTTAAGTAAAAGAAAGTGAGCACATTTTTAAAATATTAAGCAAATAACAAGACAGATGCTACATAAATATGTTGGAACTTGTATCCGTGGTGTTGGAGCAGCGGAGGTTTGGGGCTCCTTCCCCAGAGTAAGGACAGCACAGGAGCCCCCACTGTCCTGGTCTGATCGGTGTGTGAGAAGTCCTGGTCACTCCAGAGCACTAAACAGGTATTGACAGTCGCACATTTATTTCAGTGTAGAGTTGTCTCGAACAACACAGGTTTGAACTGTACAGATCCACTTATACTGATTTTTTCTATAAATGTGTACTACAGCACTACACAATCTACAGTTGGTTGACTCCCTACCTGCAGAACCACAGATACAGAGGGCCAAATGTAAAGTTATATGTGGATTTTCAACTGCAGGGAGTCAGGCTTCTATCCCCCACATTGTTCAGATATCAACTGTATTAACAATTCAACCACTGTGCCTCCAGGGAAGCCCAGGCTGAACTTTTTAAGACCAAGTGATCAGCTTTTTCTTTTCTGCAGTATCCATTTGTTCGCCAGCACCTGGTGTCTCCTGGAGGGTCCAGATGAGCAAGGTCCCACAGTACCACCTGGATCCCTGTCCCAGGCAGTCTTCCCCTAGTCAGTGGGTGAGCCTTCAGGTTGATCCATCTCTGTTTCCAGGTCAACTGACAAGTGCCCCTCCTCCTTCCAGAAGTTAATTTAAAACATAAGATCTGACTCTGAGGATTTGATCATAAACACAGCTGAGAACAGAGGCAGGTCTCAAGAGAAACCAGTCTTGGTGCAAAACCTCAGAATCAATGGCAATGCCTCAAGGTCAGGTCAGAGCTGAACCTTCTCTTGTCAGCCTCGCACTAAGATAGTGTCCAGGTTGTGACCAAGAAGAACCTTAAGCTTTCTTTTAAGACCATTTGAAAATAAATAGAATGCAAGGATTCATCCTCTGGGTGAGTACAGAAGACTGAGCAATGTGGCTGGCAAGAGGGGTTGGAAATGTGTAACAAAGAAATCACAGAGTTTAGACTGAATATAACATTAATATTGCTACCCCAGTTTTCTTTGGTTGGCATATTTTGGGTATTCTTTTTCCATTTCTCTATTTTCCACCATCTTGGTCTGACACACATTGAACATATGGTGAAACATTATGAATCTGACATCATTCTTGTCCTATCTACCTGCCAACTAAGCCACATGAAGTGAACTAAGTGCCCCCAAATGCAGCACAGGGCGGGGACCCTGTGATGATGAGCGGACATGAGGGGGTCCCAGAAGATGCCGCTTGAATAATCATGTTTGATCTTTTCCCTATCAGGTCTTATGAGTGGGAGGATGATGCCAAGTGATACAGTTTGGGTGTTAAAACTTGATTTAAAAAATAAGAGTATTTAACTGGAGCTAACTTTTTACCAAGTGTGGCCTGAAGATACTTATATTCCAAGACTCTTCCCAGGATTAAATTCTCAGTATTTTAAAGTAACTATTTAATAATTAACTGTCAAATGTTAATGGGCAACTCTCATGGTTGGGAGAGTGATTAACAAAGGGAACAGAAACCTACAAGTCTGGTTTTCAAGTGTTGCTTGCTGGGACTGTGACAAAGTTGTTATTAGTAGAGCCAAGGGGTCAAGTGTATGGGCTTTGGAGTCAGACAGACATGGGAGCTAATCTCAGGTCTACCAATTACTAAGCATGTTAGTGAACCTCCACAAGCATTAGTTTCCTCACCCTCAGGGTGGGGGGAATAATTCTACTTCATAGAAATTTTGGAAGGATCACATGAGAAAATGTACATGGCCTACTTTAAAATTGAAACCTCCATTCATCTGGGTATATCATTTGGGAGAATGAGAAGTCAGGCTTTGAAGTGAAGGGGGTGTTTTGTCATTTATAACAGAGAAGGCTTGCATCCAGAATGTTCTGAGAATCATAAGAGATGAGCAGATAACCCAGTGGAAGAATGAGCAAAGGAGCTAACAGCCACTTTTCAGGGGAAGATGTCTGGGTGGTCAATGAAGATATAGGAGGATGGGTGTTCAACCTCACTGTATTGGGAAATGCAAAGCAAAACAATGGTGGGCTGTCATACACACTCATCAGGACAGCTAACATGAGGACAACTAATATGTGTGCACCAGAAGGCGCATGCAAGAATATTCATAGCAGCATTGTTAAAATGACCATAATCTGGAATTGCTTCAGATCCTAACAATAGAGTGGATAAGAGGATTTTTTAATGTAATGAAATGTTATATAGCAATGAAAATGAATGAATTACAGCTACATACAGCAAGATGGATGAATTTCGAAAGTGATAACTGATCAAAAGAAGCTAGACACAGACGAACACATATGTGAGATTCCATGTGTGTGAAATTGACAAACTGCAGAATAAAACCCAACTTTGTAGATGCGTATTTGGTGATGGACAATCAAAAAGAACAGGGAAGTTATTACCTTAAGTGTCAGGGTGGAGGCTACTTTTGATGGGGAATGAGGGTGTAATGAGAAGGAGTGATGGCTACATGAGTGTTGGCTTAGTGATAATTCTCTTGGATGTATATTTATGTTTCATAAACTTTTTCTGTATATGTCATATTTCACAATAAAAAGGCTAAGAAAAAGAAAATGCATGTAAAGCCCTTAGCACAGTGTAAGTTCTCATTAAATAATGAAGTTGTTGGTTTTGTTGATATTAATTTAGAGATGTATAATTGGAACTGAAAAACTAGATGAAGCATTTCAAGCTGACAACTTTCTTTCTAGGTATAAAAACTAAGAGTGAGACAGAATGTACCTGGTCCAAGAGTGAATTGGGAGACACAGCTAGGGAGAGGCCTTTTCTCTCTGGTGTTAACCAAGCCAGAAGGCTGCAGGCAAGTGCTATGCCTTGAGAGGCCATGATGAGCAGAGCCTAGGAGAACTACCTCACCTCAGTAGTCAAGAATTTCTGAAGTTAAGGACAGCTGTGGCATTTTATCAAACCTCTCCTGGTAATTCCAACCTGTAGCCAGGGATGAGGAACCTGCACTAGTGTTGAAGTGGATGATGGCAGCTGCTGCCAGAGGAGGATCTGTGGTTACCAAGAGAACAGACGATACCCCAGAGGTGGAGCAGAAGGTCCTTCAGCAGACCCCATGATCCAGGGATTTTGTGTAGCAGGCTGAGATGAATAATGGTGGGAGTGGTTGGTCTCCAACTCTGTCTCCTCTGGGTGAGTTTTTCTTAAGGCAGCAGAGCTTCCATGTTCATGAGTAATTCCTTTTGTCCCCTTCAATGCTTAATCCTGGAATTAGTTTTCAATTGGCTCAACATCATTTTGGATAAAGCCCATATACTGGATGCACTACCACCAGTTGTTGAAAATATGATTTTCAGACCTCCTGAGAAATTTTGACTTTTTAACTATGTAAGAAAGAAAAGTTATAAGCTGTTTCACTGGTATAACAATAACCAAAAATGCCAGCTTATACATTGATGATTCTTTACCAAGACACATGTGCCTCTAGAGATAAAAGACACAGAATAAATGAATTAAGAGAAACTAATCTTACCTGGGGGATGTGGCCCAGCAAGAATTCCAAGGACACCAGGGCAGGGCAGATATATCTCTCCTTGTGCCATGAGTACAGCCTTTGTATAAGGCAATACAATTCAATGCTGATGCAAACACCCAGAGTTAGCATCAGACTCCACAGGTCCCCAACAAGACTGTCCCCCTTTGGGATGCCAGCCACAAGTTCAGGGATTCCCAGGCCACCTGTACTTCTGACCAAATGGCTACAAGTCCAGGAGGTACCCATGAGTCCCCTTAGTTTCAATAATTCACTGGAATGACTCACAGAACTTTGGAAAATACTCTCCTTATAAATACAGTTTTATTACAAAGGATTCAAATCAGGACCAGACAAAAGAAGACATACATAGGGCAAGATCTGGAAGTGTTATGAACACAAAGCTTCCATGCCCTTTCCCCATGGAATCAGGGTTCATCACCCTCCCAGCACGTTAATGTGTTCACCAACCAGGAAGCTTCACCAAGCTTCAATGACCAGAGTATTTACTGGGATTTTATTATGTAGCCATGATTGGTGGAGTCATTGGCCACAGGACTGAACTCAATCTCCAGCTCTTCTCCCCTCCCTGGAGGTCAGACTGGCTCAAAACCTCAACCCTCTAATTACATGGCTGGTCTTTCTGGTGACCAGCCTCCATTCTGAGTTATCTTCTTAGGATAAACTCTGGTGTGATCCCAGAGCCTCATGAATAACAAAGACACTCTTATTACTCAGGAAATTCCTAGGATTTAGTCTCCATCCCAGAAACCAAAGACAAAGGCCAGGCAAACTCTTTATTATAAATAACAAACTTCATACTCTGGGACACCATGCTGTAGAAGGGGAAAAACAGGTTGGTGACATCCCAAAGACTGAGCTTTTGTCTAAGAGCCATACAAAACAGAGTATTTAAACCAGTGCTGATATCCAATGGGATTTTAAACAGACCAAATGCTCAAATTCAAAATGTTCCATTTAAACAAAAATACTGTTAACTGGCAAGTCTAAAGTGTCTGACCACCCCACAGATTGTGGGCTCCTGAGGAGGATCAAAGCAATTTGGCGGCTATGGAACAGATTAGCACCAACCAAACTTATCCAAAAGATGATATAAATTTGAATAACAGTATAGTAATTTGAGACTAGGAATATTTTGATTAGGTGATTCAAAATCATTGAACCAACTTTTTGGTGAATGCTTCCACCTGCCAAGCAAAACCAACATTCAGGGCCAAATTAACAAGAGAATGGTGCTTAGTGACTATGGAATCAGAACAGTGGCGAAACCCCATAACCCCATACATTCTCATTTTTGCCCATTTTTCTTGCACTCCAGCTGTACTATCACCCTTCTATTTTCATAATAGAATGCTTTCCTTAAATGTATTGTACTTGTAATATTTGTTTATATGTAGCCTTACTCACATCATACTGTAATTTCTTGAGGATACATCAAAGGTCATCTAGGTTGACCTTTGTAGATTAACAAGTTTCCCTCAGTACATATTTACCATCAGACCTGGGGGTTTGTCTCATACTTGTATCCACTTTTAAATTGACTATGACTAGCCAATTCCAGAGCAGTAAATTTCTAAACTTACCCAAGAATTTGACCTGTACACCTTTATACACTGTGAGAGAACTCAGTCCATGATCATGATTAAAAGTTGCCATTCAATCTAGCCAGAGTTTACTTCTTGAGGCATGTGTAACAAATTGCAGGCATTTACTACATGCTTAGTTGCCTAGATGGTATGTCTTAAAGCTAGAGTCTTTTAAAATGTTGTTTTCTTGACATTTGATTGTTCACTTGAAGCCTTTACACATCTTTCATTGGTGGGGTATGAATAAAGATTGAGGTTACCTCAGATGGGACTGGAACAGTGGTAGGCATTTCAGAGACGCTCAAGGCAGGGAGGAGAGAAGCTCAAAAATACAATGCTACCTCTGCCTTGGGTGGATGTTTTTGATTTTCCAAAATTATCAAATGAAAAGGCAGCTGTTCCAGAGACTATCAAGCTCTGTGACTGAACATGACATTTAGCTTCAATTAGTCAGCACACATTACCTGCCTTTTATGCTTGGTGTTTCAGAAGCACTCTGAGGACTGCTTATCCTTGGGTCTAAAAGACTGGAGGTGGACACATAGATGCCATCCCAGATGCATATATCCAACCGCATTTTATCTACCATCCACACCATGTATAGTTTAGTCAAGATTCTGTCATAGAGCAGCCTTTCAGAACAAGAAAAAATTGTTTTTGTCAGCTGCCCAGTGGAGCAGACTGGGTGTTCCTTCTGTTTTCTCTCTTGGGAGTGGTCCTGAGTCCTCACATGTCCCATGACAAACATGCCTCAGAGAACAAGTTGTGCTGTGAGCCAGGTAGCATCACTGGAAACTCTACCAGAAATCAGTGTAGGCCTCAGTTAACCCAGCACCAATGCCCCATGCATAGGTTCCCCTGCACTGGCAGCTGCAAACTTCCTGAGGCTCACAAACTCAGCATGTCCAAAACAAGAATCATGATCCACCTCTCCAAACTCCTTTTCTCTGTGCTTCCTGTCCCAGTCACTGGAACCACCATCCATCTGGAAACATGGAGATCTTTCTTGACTGGTTCCTCCCCTCACCCCCAAAGCAAACTTTCAACAAGTTCAGCCATTGGCCCTCTGACTTTTCTCAAATCTATCCACTTCTCTCCATCTCAACCTCAACACCCTAGTCCAAGCAACACCCATCTCTCTTCTGAAGGACTCTGACACCTTCCCAACTGGTCAGCCACATCCACTGCCCTTCTACCCACTGTCTACCCTAGTCCATGGTAATTTTTTAAAACACAATTTTATTGCTGTCCTTATGAAAGCTCTTCAACAATTTCCCACTGATCTCAGGACAGAGATCAGTATCGAGGTTTGTGGTGGTCTGGCCTCTGCCTGTGACTCCTCATCTCAGGCCATAAAACATCCTCCAAATCTTGACAAACCAGCCCTGCTCCCTCTTCCCACAAGACATTTGTACCTGCTGTTCCCTCTGTCTGCAATGGAACCATCCCAACACCATTCCCCTTTTTTTATTGTGGTAAAATATACATAACATAAAACTTACCATGTTAACTAATTTAAATATACACTTCAGTAGCATTAAGCACTTTCACATTGTTATGCAAAAATATGGAACACTTCACAAATTTGTGTGTCATCCTTGCACAGGGGCCATGCTAATTGTATTTTTCCAATTTTAGTCTATGTGCTGCTGAAGTGAGCACCTTCTCCCTTTTGACTATAAAGTCTGACTCATCTTGCATTTATTCAGGTAAGCCTTTCAAGACCAGGTCCATCACAAGTCATACATTCCCCTTGAATGCACAGCACCCAGTATGAGTTATATCAGCCGTCCCCAACCTTTTTGGCACTAGGGACCGATTTCATGGAAGACAATTTTTCCACAGGCTGGGGTGAGGGATGGTTCAGGTGGTAATGCGAGCGATGGGGAGTGATGGGGAGTGGCAGATAAAGCTTCACTCGCTCGCCTGCTGCTCACCTCCTGCTGTGCGGCCAGGTTCCTAACAGGCCAAGGACTGGGGATTGGGGACCCCTGAGTTATATTCTTGTTTCACTGGTGTCTGTTCTGTCTTACTAGACTATGAGCTCCTTGAGGGCAGCACTCAGGGCATAGAGGAATGTTAGGTACACAGTGGGAGCTCAGTGGATCCTCGTTAAATGAATAAACAAAGAAATGCAATTCTACCTTCAGTGGAAACCATCTTTGACTTTATTATAGAAAACTATGTAGTTCTGCATTGCCTTGAACTCCATTCCAGAGCAGGATCTTGACTTCACCCTTGAAAAACTAAAATCAATAATGAGGGTTTTTTTTTTTTATCCTTTTCTCAAATAGAAGAATTATTAATGCAGACTTTATCTCTCATAAAAGAGGAAACACCTGATAGTCTTTATTTCTTATATTCATTGAATATATATATATTTATTTTTCTGTTAAAAATTTCTATTCATTTTTCTATGAGATATTTGTTTTTTTAATTTTTATTGGAGTATAGTTGATTTACAAGTTGTGTTAGTTTCTGCTGTACAGCAAAGTGAATCAGTTATACATATACATATATCCACTCCTTTGTAGATTTTTTTCCCCATATAGGTCATTACAGAGTACTGAGTAGAGTTCCCTGCACTGTACTGTAGGTCCTTATTAGTTACCTATTTTATATATAGTAGTGTGTATATGTCAATCCCAATCTCCCAGTTTATCCCTCCCCCCTTCTCCCCTGGTAAACATAAGTTTGTTTTTTTACATCTGTGACTCTATTTCTGTTTTGTAAATAAGTTCATTTGTACCATTTTTTTTAGATTCCACATACAAGCGATATCATGTGATAGTTTTAAATAGTAGGTTTTCCTTCAATTCTATGCATCAAGGTTTCACAACTATTGACACTCAGACCTCTGAAGCAGTTTGTAATTTCCAAAAACTAATGTAAAGTAGAGCCTATTTTGCCTAAGCCTTCAAGATACCCAGCAAGATGCTGCCCCACCACATCTGCAAAGAAGTCCCCACATCTCATTGGGGCTGATAGTGGGTTCTGAAGATGGCTTTCCCTGGAAACTGAGGGAAAGTCTGCAGCCACCAAGTTCATGGAGAACTTGTCACACCCAACTCCAAGAAGGCCTGCTATGGGCCAGACAGGGTAGATCTGAGATTTCATGAGACCAAGGATGCCAACACTGAGTTATAGCAAGAACAGCTGACATTCACATGACCCTTCACACTTTATGGGTTATTTATAACACCAAGAGCTCTTAGGAAGCAACATCAGCATCAACAACAGCATTCTTATTTTACAGATGAGGGGAAAACACTTGAGGTAAAGCAGCTGGTCCAACATCCCTTAGCCAGGAGCCAGGCCAGATTTAGCACATGGGTTTTTTTTTTTTTTTCATTGTTTATGGTAATTTTTAATGATCAAATAATCAGTATAAAGAAGTTCCTTATGTTGCTTTAATATACAAAAATAGGTATTATTTTTAGTTTTTTTTTTTAAACATCTTTATTGAAGTATAATTGCCTTACAATGGTGTGTTAACTTCTGCTTTATAACAAAGTGAATCAGTTATACATATACAATATGTTCCCATTTCTCTTCCCCCTTGCATCTCCCTCCCTCCCACCCTCCCCATCCCACCCCTCTAGGTGGTCACAAAGCACCGAGCTGATCTCCCTGTGCTATGCGGCTGCTTCCCACTAGTTATCTATTTTACATTTGGTAGTGTATATATGTCCATGACACTCTCTTACCCTGTCACATCTCACCCCACCCCCTCCCCATATCCTCAAGTCCATTCTCTAGTAGGTCTGTGTCTTTATTCCCGTCTTGCCACTAGGTTCTTCATGGCCTTTTTTTTTTTTTTTCCCTTAGATTCCGTATATATGTGTTAGCATACTGTATTTGTTTTTCTCTTTCTGACTTACTTCACTCTGTATGACAGACTCTAACTCCATCCACCTCATTACAAATACCTCCATTTCATTTCTTTTTATGGCTGAGTAATATTCCATTGTATATATGTGCCACATCTTCTTTATCCATTCATCCGTCGATGGACATTTAGGTTGCTTCCATGTCCTGGCTATTGTAAATAGAGCTGCAATGAACATTTTGGTACATGACTCTTTTTGACCTATGGTTTTCTCAGGGTATATGCCCAGTAGTGGGATTGCTGGGTCGTATGGTAGTTCTATTTGTAGTTTTTTAAGGAACCTCCATACTGTTCTCCATAGTGGCTGTATCAATTTACATTCCCACCAACAGTGCAAGAGTGTTCCCTTTCCTCCACACCCTCTCCAGCATTTATTGTTTCTAGATTTTTTGATGATGGCCATTCTGACCAGTGTGAGATGATATCTCATTGTAGTTTTGATTTGCATTTCTCTAATGATTAATGATGTTGAGCATTCTTTCATGTGTCTGTAGGCCATCTGTATATCTTCTTTGGAGAAATGTCTATTTAGATCTTCTGCCCATTTTTGGATTGGGTTGTTTGTTTTTTTGTTATTGAGCTGCATGAGCTGCTTGTAAATCTTGGAGATTAATCCTTTGTCAGTTGCTTCATTTCCAAATATTTTCTCCCATTCTGAGGGTTGTCTTTTGGTCTTGTTTATGGTTTCCTTTGCTGTGCAAAAGCTTTTAAGTTTCATTAGGTCCCATTTGTTTATTTGTGTTCTTATTTCCATTTCTCTGGGAGCTGGGTCAAAAAGAATCTTGCTGTGATGTATGTCATAGAGTGTTCTGCCTATGTTTTCCTCTAAGAGTTTGATAGTGTCTGCCCTTACACTTAGGTCTTTAATCCATTTTGAGTTTATTTTTGTGCATGGTGTCAGGGAGTGTTCTAATTTCATACTTTTACATGTTCCTGTCCAATTTTCCCAGCACCACTTATTGAAGAGGCTGTCTTTTCTCCACTGTATATGCTTGCCTCCTTTATCAAAGATAAGTTGACCATATGTGTGTGGGTTTATCTCTGGGCTTTCTATCCTGTTCCATTGATCTATATTTCTGTTTTTGTAGCACGTGGTTTTGGTGCCTAAACCCTCACTTTTGTTACTCCACTTTGTGCAATATGTCATTAACTACTGCATTTTTTAAAGGCAACTTCTATTCCCACAACACCCTAGAAATGGCATAAATAAAGTTCTTCTGGTCACTTTGCACCATGGGTGAAGCCATGGAAAGTAGAAAGAAATGTGGCCTGTGATTATAAGGCCCTTTAATGCGCTTGAACACTTACCTTACCACTTGATTGCATACTCTGTGGTTATTCATTAAGTGTGTTCTGACCCCCTGACTGATCAAAAGTCTGGAGGTATCACACGATGATCAAGACTGCTTGGTAACACACAAAACCTTAAAAGCCCTGGGTCCATGAGCTATCCCCAGGCTCTGTCTCCACTGTAGAGTGTGTCTTCATGCAGACACAGTCTTGAAGCTGGTTCCTGTCCTGGCATTCTGCAAAGTTTCCCTTAATCTTTGGGAAAAACTAGGATGCCCTCTGCCTCTAAGCATAGCTTCTGGTAAGCTGGGTCCATTAGGTTTCCTCTAAATCCTGCTTGTTCCCACCCTCTTCACAGAGAACATGGTGAAAAACACACTAATCTCTTGGATCAAAGTGAGAACAAAATGCGTAATGCTCCCACTGCAGGATCAGAGCGTGCTTAGATAACCCTGTGGGCTCTTGGCTGAGGAGGTGATGAAAGGGAGAGAGGTGCTTGTCATGAGGTCATGGACCAAAACCTTCTGACTCCTGTCCCCTTGCCACCATACTTGGCCCTGCTGAGCCAAAGATTCCAGTGACCAAAAATATCCCTCAGTCTGCATGTCCCACCTCCCCATTAGGTTTTCCTTTTTCATATCTATGAATTTGCCTTTCATCACCTCTGCCTGAGCTCCGTATGACCCTTACCTCCTCTCCCCTTGGCCACAGCTCATTTCTTTTCATGTTAACCATCAAAAATCCAACTCGAGCAGAATGTAGGTAACTTAGCTTTATTCACTCAGCAGTGCATGCACACATCCCCCAAACTTTTATTATCTACCTCCATCTTAGGTTTTCCACAGCTCCTTTGTTTAAAAAAGAAATCTTCCCAGGCTTCCTTCATCTCTTACTTCAGTGGTATCACCTTCCAACTAAAAGACTTCAAACAGTTCGGGGACAGAGAGAAAGGGTTTTATGTTGTTTTCATGATTTTTTAAAATCAACATCATCTTCATCATTGTCATCATCATCATCATTATTATTGTTACCATTTAGTATTGATTTTCACTCTGATCCTTACTTACAAAATCCTCTCTCCTAACATAAAAACATTCTGCTTTTGTATTATTTGAAATTAATGGTTTTGTTGTTGAATTTTAACTGTCAGCTTAAGAATAGTTTCCACTGGTGTCTGCATTTTACCATCCATACATGCTCATTTTCCCCCTCAGGTGTGTGGTATTTTTTTTAACATAAGGGCTTCACACAAGGAAACTGTGTATAAAAGGCATCAAGAACATGCCTGTGGTCAGAGATAACAACTCAGAGGCACAGGAAGACCCTGGCTATTCAGGTAGCTATTCCTGTCCTTTAACTTTTCTTACTTTTTCAGAGAAAATTGATGCCCTGAGAAAACCACTAGTGGTTTTGGAGAAATACTGATTTTTTTGAGGGGAAAATCTTGCATTTCCATAACCAGGTGCTTACTTACCAGCACTCATAGTTTAAATAAACCATTTTACTCTTAAAATTATTCATGACAATGTATCTTGAAGAGCTCATTTAACAAACTTACTATGGAAACCATGGACTGAATGGAAAGGCTACAAAGCAGAATTGGAGAAGAACAGCACACTGATTTGAAAGCACATTAGCAGCTTTCTCTCTGCTAATACTGAAAGGGCTGATCTGAAAAAGAAATCTTTGGGTTGCAAAGCATGGCATTGTGTTGGGAATTAAATTTCTCTTAGTGCACTGAGTATTAAGCAAAACGGATTGCTGTAAGTGTCTATGTATGGTCATTCAGTGCGTGTAGGAGGATTTGTGTCTGGTAGCAACAACAACAGTCGTTCCAAAAGTTGAAGGTGCCCGGTGAGCACAGGCAGCCAGCTGGGGAGGCAGCCGTGGTGATGGGGACACCATCCTAACCAGACATTCATCGTTGGGTGAGTACCAACCTGACTTCTTGGTGCTTCAAAAGCATAAACAGGAATCACTATATTGTACATCAACTATACTTCAATTTTAAAATACGATATTTAAAAAGAGCATAAACAAGAAGATGATTTATAGGGACTTGAAATCTAGTTTAGAAAAACAAAATTAGTGGAATGAGACCAACATGGAACTGGTTAGACGCTAAGACCTGTTCCTGGAGTAGGGGAAGTTTCCTTCTTATCCTTCTGTCCCTTTGTTCACTGCCACTTAGACAAGAGACGTCCTCAGTCTTTGTGCCTTGGATTGCTACTATGGAAAAATTCCCCAGAGAGTAACTTTATTATGATTCTCTCATTCTTACTCAGTAGTGTGTTCCAACATCACCCACCATAGTTATAGAAAACCTATTCTGAATGTGCAGAGACTATATTCATTTTGGGTCCAAAAGTAGAAGGGACAACTCTCTAGCTAATTAATTTTACTTGCATTTTTGTTTTCAGGCCTACATATTTATTTTAAGTAATGCCTTATACACAGCACTCAAAACTGGTTTTTCAGATTAGAATATATGATATAAAGAACCTCAGACATTTCAATCACTTATAATCATGAAGTATCCTACTGAAGCATAACCACTGACCCTGAACACAGATATTATCTACTGTTGTGTAACAAATTACTCCAAAATTTAGTGACTTAAAACAGCAATAAACATTTACTATCTTTTACAGTTTTTGTGAGGCAAGAACTTAGGGTGGCTCTGGATCCTCATCTCTCACAAGGTCATAGTAGGTAAGGGCTGCCAGGATCTGATAGCTTGATGAGCTGGAAGATCTACATGCATATTGGCCTATCCAAACGGCTGGCAGCTGGTACTGGTTGTTGATACCAAGCCTCAGGTCTCTACCATGTGTGCTTCTCCACAAGGCTGGTTGAATATCTCCATGACATGGCAGCAGGTTTCGCACAGAGCAAATGTGATGTGAGAGGTGGAGGCTATATCCTGTTTATGACCCAGTCTCAGTAGTCACATAACATCAGTTCTATTCATTAGAAGTGAGTCACTAAGTCCAGCCAGCATTCAAGGGGAAGGCAATTAAGCTCTACATTTTGAAGGGATGGGTGTCATAATTTGCAGACGTGTTTTAAAACCATCAGTGGTTATAGATAAATGTACATTATTTTTAAAGCTTTATAGCTTATTTTGAGATATAATTTATGTAAAGTAAAATTCATAAATCTTAAGTGTACAGCTGAGTAGTTTTACATGAGTATACACCTGTGTAACCACCACCTAGATCAAAATATATAACATTTTTGTTGTGTATAATGTATAATATTTTTCAGCTCCTTAGAAAGTTTCATCATGTGGATTACACTGAATTTTCTATGTACACAACCACCATCTACAAAGACACCTCTAGTTTTTCCTTTCTCATCTTTATAACTTTTCTTTATACTTCTCTTGATTTTCCTCTACTGTCTGGGACCTCCAGTACAATGTTGAATAGATGTGGTGTGAGTGGACATCCTTGTCTTGTTCTCAAGTTAGGGGAATATGTTAGTATTTCACCATATACATCTGTAGGTTGTTTTGTAGATAACTTTTATCAGATCAAGGAAGCTCCATTCCTGATTTGGTTAAGCATTGGCAGTAGACATATAAAGAGAATCACGGTTCATGACTTTACTACCTGCTCATAAATATTAAACATTAGCCAGAGTATGGCCTTTAGCTGCAAATGTCCCTTATCTAATTTAGAGAAAAATTATGCCAGGTCTACACATAAAAAAAATATTGCCCAGAGCAGTCCTCAATTTCCAAATATACCGATCTTCAAAAATATATTTGTTTGTCAGTCCTTTGTAAATTGCAAGACTTTTTCACATGTAAGCTTAATTATGCTTTGTGCTTAAGTATAAAAGCCAACTGCAAAAGTGTATTTAATCTACCTTGTGCCCGAAGTGACAGTCTCAGCTACTGGCAGGGGATGGTGGTGGAGCTCTGAAGAGAAATGGAAGGAGGAAGAGAGGAAGCCCAAGCAGCAGCAGCAGCCACGGCTTGTGGGGAAGGCAGTTCTTGTTGCCACAGACTCCCCAAGCAACCCCATAGCTGGGTGTGGCTGACATTTGCGAATTAGCATCATGTGAATCAGGGCTCTCTGAACCCCACATATGTGGTGAAGAATTTTTAAATGTCTCAACATCCTATTCACATAGCTCTAAAAGCAATAAACTTTAAAATAAGAACACTGGAATAGCACTGACAAAGTGGTCTCCAAATTCATTGTCACATTTACTCCTCACAGCAGGCCTGTGAGGTTAACAGATTAGAGACATTCAGTGACTTGCCCAAGATCTCCCAGCCTAGAACATTTGCACCCAGGACCTGATCTAAGACTTGGAGCATGAAGTCTTTTCACTGTATCATGTTGGCAACTGATTGCCTTTTCTTAAATGTTTTCTTTTAATCCCTGCCACGGGTGTGTTCATGCTTAATGTAACTTTTTTTGATTGTCCATCTTTTATTATTATATAGCTTAGTAGTGGAAGAAATGATTGTGGTCAGTACATGTATGAAAATTATGAAGGCCATGGTTTAGATTAACTTGCAGGACATTTTTTATAAGCTTCCCCTTTTTTCTCCTTCAGAGTGGTCCTTGAGCATCAGTCAATGTTTGGTGGTTGCTTCTAGCAAGTCTTTTGCTTCATTAATTTTGGTTGCTAAGTAAGGAGATTCACCTTTATCTGGGTGATTCAAAATCATGATTCTCCTGTGAGCTGCTCTAATCTTGGGCTTGCTGGCAGATGGGCTTACACCCAAAATAATACTCAATTCTCACCTATTCATTTTCTGTTCAAATCCCCCTTTATAGTAGGATGAAAAGCTAGGAGTTGAAATCTTCTTTGCAGTTTCTGTGATTACTTGTCCTAGAGGTTTCCAGATCTGAAATGCACAATGACTTGAAAATCCAAGAGCTGCAATACCCAGCCCCACAGCTATCAAACTTCTTGCCAGTCCCCGGTCGCTGTTGGCATCTGACCGCTTGGTGTGGGGTCGGGGGGTTAGACGGCTGGGACTCCGCCGCCAAGGGCTTAATGTAACTTTAGATGTTACTTTGATGTAAATTGAAGCGACTATTATAAAAACGACTATTTTTAGATTCCCAGCCTTGGTCACAGTGCATTTAGCCATTTGGTTGAACAAATAGAGAAATTGTTTCTTCCTCGTCCTCCAGTGTATGTACCTTTATCACATTTTAAGACTTCTGCTCCAAAACATCTATCAATAGAAGACTTGGCAAATAAATTTTGACGTCTTAAAAAAAAAAAAAAGGAATTCTGCTTCAGGTGACAAGGTATAAAAGTGGGACGAAGCTGATAAAGGAATAGTTCTATAATTTGGCAAGTACCCTAAATATTACCCACCAGAAGACTAATAATAATAATGAAAGTCATTCAGCATCATCACTTCATTATATCAGCACATCCGTTTCCCACCACCATGTGCAAGGTCCTGCCTTGGGCATTCTTAGACCCATGACTAAGTAAAACTTCAGCAGGCAAGTCTCAATTTACTAATACTTCCTAATGCAGATGTTGGGATCATATTTGCTTTTCAAATGGAGAAACACAAAACACACACAGGACACTGTAGGATATACACATTTTGGACATCATATTGATTTTTACAGTAAGAAGTGCTCTGCAAGGCTGCTTTTGATACCAGATATGCAGACATTGGTGAGCAGGTGAGGGATGTCTCTGGTCTCCATCTAGAGGGAAAGTCCCATTTATCATATGACATTCACATACACCAGAGGGGAATGGCATTAGGGCACAGAGAGGCCTGGTGATCCCACCTCTAAGTGAGGCAACTGTAGATTCATCCAAAGGGCTGATCAAAGAGCAGCTGGCTGGGCTGGATGTGTGCCAGGGTAGCTATGACATACAGATCCAACAAGGACAATGAAGGGACTCTCAATGTTTAAATAATAAATGACAGCCTCTAGAGGAGACAGACTCACTTTTCTCAAGGTTTTCTATTTGAACCAGATGACCGCAGCATCAAGTATGAAAGGGCATCTTTCCAAAGGCTGTTAATATTAGTCTCGCTTGCTATGTAAACAATAACAGAAGGCATCAAAGCCAGAATGCCATTACTCCTTGGATTGTTAACATTCAAGTAGAGCTGATTGCTCTGTTTTTATTACTGTTGTTATTAAATCATTGATTGGATCATCCCATGGAGCATGAAAGTTTATAGCAAGATTGATTTTTCCAAAAGTAAAGCTGCAACAGTATTTGAGTGTGGCTTTTACCTCCTTAATTTTCTGAAGTTCTCTTAAGTGAGAAAGCCTGTGATCTAAATAGTTGGTAGGCAGGATTTAGAAGTCTTTTTCAGGGCTCTAGTTAGCATGAAATCTTTTTTTAAATTACTGCCCCTCTAGACATTTATTTTGAAGTGCCCTGCCATGGCTTTGATGACTGCCAGTCTAGGTTTCAAACCTCTCCCCTGCCTACCACATGATTAGGAGTACATCACTTCCTGCAGATGAAAGGATGACAAGAACCCCTGACCCCACTGGGAGAATCAGAGGACAGACGCTGGAGAGAACTTGGTCTTTTCTGGAGGTCACCCGAGAAAAGTAAGGTGTTTTGTCATCCTTCCCTGATAGGTGATTTCTTAAGCTAATTACTCTCTCCTTTAAATGTAGTCTCTACAAGATATCACAGGAAATGAATTTTTGGCTCTCTCTCACTGAGCTATTTTTCAAGTGCTTTCCAATGAAATTCACATTGTTTACTCCAATTTCATCTATTCATAGTTTGTGGCATTTTTCCAAGCTCTAGTTTATACTTTTTCATGCTCCCTTCTTGTCCTTTGATATAAAGCTTTCAGAGTTTTGCCATTCTGCTGTGAGGCTGTGTCTTACTCATATTAGAAAAATTAATGCCAAGGAAGGAAAGTTTCAGTTGTTTCTTCTGCGGTCCTGCTTTAGACAGGTTTGTCAAGTTCCTTCATGTGATTTTTTATGGCTCTCCCACCTAAGTACAAAAGTAGGCACCAGTGATCATTTTATCAAATGAACTGACTCAGAACTTTGATAAAGGCTAATACAAGTATGTTAAGACCTAAATTTATTTTTTCTAATCTGTAGTTTGTTGTTTTGTTTTATTTTGTTTTTTACTAATTACTAACTTATAGAGTAGTTAAAGGGGAGTGGACAAGATGATGCAGTAGGAAGACACTGAACTCACCTCCTCCCATGGATAAATCAAAATTACAACTATTTACAGAGAAACTATTGATGAGAAAAACCATATGAATAGCAGAAAAGATGTAAAGATGGAACCACAACAAGACAGGTAGGAGTCAAGACCCATACCCCTGGGTAAGCAACCCACAAATGGAAGGATAATTACAATTGCAGAGGTTCTCCCCAAGGAACAAGGAGTCTGATACCCACACTGGGCTTCCTGGCCCAGGAGTCCTGCACAGGAAAAATAAGAATGTTTGGCCTTAAAAGCCAGTGGGGCTTACTTTCAGGAGAACCAGAGGGCTGTGGGAAGTAAAGACCCCACTCCTAAAAGATGTATACAAAATTTCACATGCTCCAGGACCTAGGGCAGAAGCAGTAATTTAAAAGGAGCCTGGGTCAGACCCACTTGCTGATCTTGGAGAGCCTTCAGGAGGCAACCGGAGCTTGCCCTGGAGACATAGACACTGCTGGCAGCCATCTGGGGGAGCTTGTTCTACCACATGCATACTAGTGCTGGCAAGCACCATTTTGGAATCCACCTTCTAGATTATTAGTTCCAGGACCAAGCCCCACCCACCAGGCTGTCAGTACTATTCTGAGACTCCTTGGGGCAAGTAACTAGATGGGTGGAGACACAGCCCACTCATGAGCAGGTAGGCTGCCATAAGACTCCCTGAGCCTACAACCACCCCAGGACCCAGTTCTGTCCACCAGAGGGCCCAGGATCCAGTGCACTGGCACTAATCCCCAAGGGCTCTGCAGGCAGAAACCCTGGGACCCACATCCGCCAGCCAGTGGAGCAGCACTATCCCCAGGACACCCTGGGCCTCAGCCCCACACACCAGTAGACAGGCACCAGTCCTGGGACTCCAGAGGCCATGACCCCACTAATCACTGTTGGACACCAGCCCCAGGACCATCACAGCCCTGCAGCCATATCAGAACCTGGGCTATTCACCAGCAGACCAGCATCCACACCAGGACCACCTGGGCCACAGCCCTGCTCACCAGCAAGCCAACAGCAGCTTTAAGACACCTTGGGCCCCTCAGCCAGTTGCCCCAGCATCCAGCCCAACCAACCAGAGGGCTAATACCAACTTCAGGACATCCAGGGCCCTGCAGCCAGGGACTGGGGAACCCAGCTCCACCCACCAATGAGCTGGCTCTAGTCCCAGGACCCCCTGGGCCCCAGCCTCACCTACCAGTAGGCCATACAATCTCTAAGACATCTTGGAGCCATCATCCAGCCATCCTCAGATCCAGCCCCTTTCACCAAGGGACTAACACCAGCTTTGAGGCACCACAGACCACACAACCAGCTGTGTCAGGAACTGGACCCACCCATCAGAAGACCAACAGTAGATCCAAGACTTCCAGTCCTGCAACCACCCACCTAGAACTCAGCCAAACCCATGAGTGGGCTGGCAGTAGGCCTGGGACCACTCAGGGCCTACAGCCAGTAGCCTCCAGACCAGGCTGCACCCACCAGCATCTGGCAGCCTACAAACAAGGCAAGGCCTGACAATCAACTTGACCAAAGGCCATCCACACCCACCAGACCACCCACAGTAGTCAACCCTCCACAACAGAAAGGCCCACATAGCCCACATGGGGGCACCCCAGAGAATATATACTTTGGTGACCAGAGGGGAGTGTGCTGTGTGATGCATAGGACATCTCCTATGAAAGGACATTTCTCCAAGGTTGGGAAACATGACCAACCTACCTATTTCTATAAATAGAAATAAAAACAACAAATGTGGCAAAATGAAAACACAGAAGAAAATTTTCCAGATGAACAACAAGATAAAAACCCAGAAGAACTAAATGAAGTAGATAGGCAACTACCCAGTAAAATGTTCAATGTAATGATCATAAAGATATTCAAAGAACTCAGGGGAAGACTGGAAGAAGAGAGTGAGCATATAGAAGTTTTTAATGAAGAGTTAGAAAATATAAAGAAGAACAAAACAGAGGTGAAGAATACATTAACTGAAATGAAAAATGCATTAAAAGGAATCAACAGTAGATTAGATAATACAGAGGAACAGATAAGTGAGCTGGAAGATGGAGTAGTGGAAATCACTGAAGCTAAACAGATAAACAGAATGAAAAGAAATGAAAACAGTTTAAGAGACCTCTGAGAAAACATCAAGCATACTATCATTCTCATTATAGGGGTCCCAGAAAGACAAGGGACAGAGAAGAGGGCAGAGAACATATCTGAATACATAATGGCTGAAAACTTCACTAACCTGGGAAAGGAAACAGACATCTAACTCCAGGAAGTGCAGAGAGTCCCATACAGGATTAACCCAAAGAAGAACATACCAAGACACACTATAATTAAAATAGCACAAACTAAAGATAAAGAGAGAATATTAAAAGCATCAAGGGAAAAGCAACAAGTTACATACAAGGGAACTCCCATAGGCCATCAGCTGACTTTTCAGCAGAAATTCTGTAGGCCAGAAGAGAGCGGAACAATATATTTAAAGTGATGAAAGGGGAAAATCTACAACCAAGAATACTCCACATGGCAAGGCTCTCATTCAGATTTGATGGAGAGGTCAAAAGTTCTACAGACAAACAAAAGCTAAAAGAATTCAGCACCATGTAAAAAGCTCTACAAGAAATGTTAAAGGGACTTCTTTAAGTGGAAAAGAATAGGCTACAACTAGAAACATGAAAATTATGATAGGAAAAAGCACATTGGTAAAGGCAAATATACAGCAAAGGTAGTAAATCATCCATGTGTAAACCTAGTAGGAAGGTTAAAGACAAAAGTGGTAAAATCATCTATACCCACAATAAGTAGTTAAGGGATATGCAAAATAAAAAGATGTAAAATATGATGTCAAAAACAGTAAACATGTGGGGAGGGTATGAATGCAGGGTTGTTAAAACACATTTGAACATAAGAAATCAGCAAATTAGAATAGTCAAATATATATAGATTGCTATATATAAAGCTCACAGTAACCACAAACCAAAATCTATAACAAGTACACACACGTACAAACACACACACAAGAAAGTAATCCAAACATAACACTAGATAGTCATCAAACACAAGTGGAAAGAACAAAAAGAGAAAGAAAGGACAGAAAAGAACTACAAAAACAACCCTAAAACAATGAACAAAATGGCATTAAGTACATACCTATCAATATAATTTTAAATGTAAATGCTCCAATCAAGAGACATAGAGTGGCTGAATGGATAAAAAACAAGACCCATATATATGCTGCCTACAAGAGACTCACTTCAGATCTAAAAACACACACAGACTGAAAGTGAACAGATAGAAAAAGGTATTCCATGCAAATGGAAATTAAAAGAAAATCAGGGTAGCAATACATATATCAGAAAAATAGACTTTAAAACAAAGACTCTAACAAGAGACAAAGAAGGACATTACATAATGATCAAGGGATCAATCCAAGAAGAAGATACAACAACAGTAAATATATATGTACCTGATATAGGAACACCTAAATACATAAAGCAAATATTAACAGACATAAAGGGAGAAACTGACAGTAGCACAATAGCAATGGGGGACTTTAACACCCCACCTATATCAATGGACAGATCATCCATACAGAAAACCAGTAAGGGAAACACTGGCCTTAAATGACACATTACACCAGTTGAACTTAATAGATAGAACATTCCCTCACAAAGCAGCAGAATACACATTCTTTTCAACTGCAGTGGAACATTCTCCAGGATAGATCACATACTAAGTCACATAACAAGTCTCAGTAAATTTAAGATTAAAAGCATATCAAGCATCTTTTCTATCCAAAACCCTGTAAGACTAGAAATCAAATACAAGGGGGAAAAAAAGCAAAAAACCTAGACACATGTAAGTTAAACAATATGCTACTAAAAAAATCAATGGGTCACTAAAGAAATCAAAGAAGAAATTTAAAAACACCTAGAGACAAATGAAAATGAAGGCACAATGATCCAAAATCTATGAGATGCATCAAAAGCACTTCTATGAGGGAAGTTTATAGTCATACAAGCCTACATCAGGAAACAAGAAAAATCTCAAATAAACAACCTAACCTTACACCTAAAGGAATGAGAACAAGAAGAGAAAACAAAACCCAAAGTTAGTAGAGGAAAGAAATCATAAAGATTGAGCAGAAATAAATGAAATAGAGACTTCAAAAAACAATAGAAAAGATCAGTGAAACTAAGAGCTGGTTCTTTGATAAGATAAACAAAATTGACAAAACTTTAGCCAGACTCATGAAGAAAAAAAGAGAGAAAGCCTAAATCAAAAATAAGAAATGAAAAAGGAGAAGTTATAACCAACACCCCTAGAAATAAAAATGATCATGAGATTACTATGAACAACTATATACAAATAAAATGGACTATCTAGAAGAAATGAACATATTCCTAGAAATGTACAGTCTCCCAAGACTGAACCAGGAAGAAATAGAAAATATGAAGAGACCAATTACCAGTAATGAAATTGAATCAGTAATCAAAAAACTTCCAACAAACAAAAGTCCAGAACCAGATGGCTTCACAGGTGAATTCTACCAAACATATAAAGAAGAAATTATAACTAGCCTTCTCAAACTATTCCAAAAAATTGCAGAGGAAAGAACACTTCTGCACTCATTCTATGAGGTTAGCATCACCCTGATACTAAAACCAGACAAGGATATCACACACAAGAAATTACAGGCCAATATCGCTGATGAACATAGATGCAAAAATCCTCAACAAAATACTAGTAAATTGAATTCAAAACATATTAAAAGGATTAGACAGCACAATAAAGTGGGATTTATCACAGGATGCAAGGATGTTTCAATACCTGCAAATCAATCAATGTGATACACCACATTAACAAACGGAAGGGTAAAAATTACATGATCATCTCAATAGACACAGAAAAAGCATTTGACGAAATTCAACATCAATTCATGATAAAAAAAAAAAAAAACTCAACAAGTTTGGTATGGAGGGAATATATCTGAATATAGGCCATTTATGACAAACCCACAGCTAACATCATACTCAATGGTGAAAAGCTGAAAGCTTTTCCTCTAAAATCAGGAACAAGATATAAATACCCACTCTCACCACTTCTATCTAACATAGTATTGGAAGACTTACTCACAGTTGGCAGACATGAAATGAAAGGCATCCAAATGTGATGGGAAGAAGTTAAGCTGTCACTATTTGCAGATGACATGATACTATATATAGAAAACCCTAAAGTCTCCACCAAAAAACTATTATAACTAATAAATGAATTCAGTAAAGTTGCAGGACACAAGATTAATATACAGAAATCTGTTGCTTTCTTATACACTAATAATGAACTATCAGAAAAAGAAATTAAGAAAACAATTCTGTTTACAATCACATCAGAAAGAATAAAATATCTAAGAATAAACTTAACCAAGGAGGTAAAACTATTCTGAAAACTATGAAACACTGATGAAAGAATTTGAAAATGATACAAAGAAATGGAAAGATAGTCCATGTTCATAAATTAGAAGAATATTATGAAAATGTTCATATTATCTAAAGCAGTCTACAGATATCATGCAAGCCCTATCAAAATACCCATGACATTTTTCAGAGTGAGAACAAATAATCCTAAAATGTGTGTGGAACCACAAAAGACCCTGAATTACAAAGTAATCTTTTTTTAAAAAATTTATTTACTTATTATTTTTTGGCTGAATTGGGTCTTCGTTGCTGTGTGTGGGCTTTCTCTAGTTGCAGCGAGCGGGGGCTACTCTTTGTTGCATTGAGCAGGCTTCTCATTGCGGTGGCTTCTCTTTGTTGCAGAGCACAGGCTCTAGGCACACAGGCTGCAGTAGTTGTGGCACGTGGGCTCAGTAGTTGTGGCTCGCGGGCTCTAGAGTGCAGGCTCATGTGGCACACGGGCTTAGTTGCTCTGTGGCATGTGGGATCTTCCCAGACCAGGGCTCGAACCCCTGTCCTCTGCATTGGTGGGCGGATTCTTAACCACTGTGCCACCAGGGAAGTCCGCAAAGTAATCTTGAAGAAAAAAGACAAAGCTGGAGGTATCATGCTCCCTGGCTTCAGAATATATTACAGAGCTACAGTAATCAAAACAGTGTGGTGCTGGCACAAAAACAGACACATATATCAATGCAACAAAATAGAGTTCCAGAAGTATACCAACACACTTACTGTCAATAAATCTATGACAAAGGAGGCAAGAGTATATAATGCTCTTGGGAAAAGATAGTCCCTTCAATAAGTGATGCTGGAAAAATTAGACAGCAACATGTAAAAGAATGAAATTGGAACACTTTCTCACACTGTATAAAAAAATAAACTAAAAATAGATTAAAGACCTAGATGTAAGACATGAAACTATAAAATTCATAGAAAAGAACATAGGTAGAACACTTTTTGACATAAATAGTAGTATTTTTCTTGGATCTGACTCCTAAGGCAAAATAAATAAAAGCAAAAATAAACAAATGGGACCTAATTAAACTTAAAAGGTTTTGCATAGCAAAGGCACAATGATCAATAACAAAGCAAAAGACAATGTACTGAATGGGAGAAAACATTTGCAAATGATATGACTGATACAGGGTTAATATCCAAAATATATATAAAGCTCATGCAGGGGGGAGGAGTGGTGTGGGAAGATGCAGAGTTAGCATGCAGAGTTAGCATCTCCCCACAACCAAGGCACCTGCCAGCCACTGCTGCGAGGCTGACCCCCAAGGAGATGGGAGGAACCCCAGAGTGAACCGATAGGATGTAGTGGGACCAAGGGGGGAGGAGAAGTGGAGGCCAGAAAAGATCAGCTCCCCTGAGGCCAGGGAGATCAGGAAAGGCAGGTGGGAGGGACTCTCCAGGAAGAGTGGGAGAGGAGCGGAGGGCAATTGCCTGACCCACTCGGCTGGGGAGTCTGCTGAGCTCCCAAGCTGGTCCCCCCTGCCTCCAAAGCCCCATCAAGGCCATGTGGGTCCTGGGGGCATAGGAAGGAGGCCGGGGAGATCAGGAGTGGTAGGCGGGAGGGGCCATCCAGGAGGAGCGGAAGAGAAGCAGAGGACAATTGCCCCACCCACTCAGGCGCAGGGAGCCTGCAGAGCTCCCAGGCTGATCCCCTGCCCTCCAAGCTCTCTCCAGGCTGTGTGGGTCCTTGTGGACATAGGAGGGAGGCTAGGGGGATCAGGAAAGGCAGGCAGGAGGGGCTCTGAGGAAGAAGCAGGAGAGGAACAGAGGGCAAGTGCCCGGCCTACTCAGGCACAAGGAGCCTGCTGAGGTCCCAGGCCAATCCCCTAGCCTCCAAGGCCCCTCCAGACAGCATGGGTTCTTGTGGGCATAGGAGGGAGGCCAGGGGGATCAGGAGAGGCAGGCGGGAGGGACCTCCCAGACCCCAGACCAGAGGAGCATAAGAGGAGAGGAGGGCATTTGCTCCACCCACTCGAGCCCAGGTGGCTTGCTGTGCTCCCAGGTGAGGTCCCTTGTGCTCTGAGACCAGAGGTGGGGGACACACCTGGGCCCCTTCTATTCCTTGAACCTAAGCCTCACCCCCCACAGCCCCAAGGGCCTTTTCCAGCCCCATGGGCCCTGAGCATTGGGCCCGCCCATGACCCAAACCTCGCTCTTGCTTAGGCCCCGATCTCCATGCAAGGGCTTTCCCCCACCCCTTTTATTTATTTATTTTTCTTTTCCCTCCTCCTCTTTTTTACTATTGTGGTACTGATGTACCTTCTGGTTGTTGATTCATCTATGTTTTTATTTTTACATTCTTTCAACATATCTGTAGTTTCCTAGTCTAATTTTATTTTTTACTTTGTTATTTTTTTATTTTTAATTTTTTTGCCACCCCACGCAGCTTGCAGGATCTTGATTTGCGCTGAGCCTGGGGTCAGGTGGAAGCTCCTGTGGTGGGAGTTCCAAGTCCAAACCACTGGACTAACAGAGAACCTCAGACCCAAGGGAATGTTCATAGAGTGAGGTCTCACAGAGTTCCTCATCTCAACACCAAGACCCAGCTCTACCCAATAGCCTACAAACTCCAGTGTTGGAAGCCTCAAGCCAAACAACCTGTAAAACAGGAACACAATCCCATTAATAAAAAAAAAAAAAAATGAGATGGCAAAAAAAATATGTCACAGATGAAGGAGCAAGGTAAAAACCTACAAGACCAAATAAATGAAGAGGAAATAGGCAATCTACCTGAAAAAGAATTCAGAATAATGATAGTAAAGATGATCCAGAATCTCAGAAATAGAATGGAAGCATGGATTGAGAAAATATAAGAAATGTTAAACAAAGATCTAGAAGAACTAAAGAACAAACAAACAGAGATGAACAACACAATAACTGACATGAAAAATACACTAGGAGGAATCAATAACAGAATAACAGAGGCAGAAGAACGAATAAATGAACTGGAAGCCAAAATGGTGGAAAAAACTGCTGAGGAGCAGAATAAAGAAAAAAGAATGAAAAGAATTGAAAACAACCTCAGACACGTCTGGTACAACACTAAACACACCAACATTCGAATTATAGGGGTCCCAGAAGAAGAAGAGAAAAAGAAAGCGTCTGAGAAAATATATGAAGAGATTATAGTGGAAAACTTCCCTAACATGGGAAAGGAAATAGTCACCCAAGTCCAGGAAGCACAGAGCATCCCATACAGGATAAAACCTAGGAAAAACACACCAAGACACATATTAATCAAACTAACAAAAATTAAATTCAAAGAAAAAATATTAAAAGCAGCAAGGGAAAAGCAAGAAATAACATACAAAGGCATCCCCATAAGGTTATCAGCTGATTTTTCAGTGGAAACTCTGCAAGCCAGAAGGGAGTGGCAGGATATACTTAAAGTGATGAAAGAGAAAAACCTACAGCCAAGATTACTCTACCCACCAAGGATCTCATTCAGATTCGATGGAGAAGTCAAAAGCTTTTCAGACAAACAAAAGCTAAGATAATTCAGCACCACCAAACCAGCTTTACAACAAATGCTAAAGAAACTTCTCTAAGAGGAAAACACAAGAGAAGGAAAAGACATGCAAAAACAACCCAAAACAATTAAGAAAATGGGAATAGGAACATACATATCGATAATAACCTTGTATGTAAGTGGATTAAATGCCCCAACCAAAAGACACAGACTGGCTGAATGGATACAAACACAAGACCCATATTTATATGCTGTCTACAAGACACCCACTTCAGACCTAGGGACACATACAGACTGAAAGTGAGGGGATGGAAAAAGATATTCCATGCAAATGGAAATCAAAAGAAAGCTGGAGTAGCAATGCTCATATCAGGTAAAATAGACTTTAAAATAAAGACTGTTACAAGAGATAAGGAGGGACACTACATAATGATCAATGGATCAATCCAAGAAGAAGATACAACAATTATAAATGTTTATGAACCCGACATAGGGCACCTCAATACATAAGGCAAATGCTAACAACCAGGAAAGGAGAAATTGGCCGTAACACAATAATAGTAGGGGACTTTAACACCCCATTTACACCAATGGACAGATCATCCAAACAGAAAATAAATAAGGAAACACAAGCTTTAAATGACACAAAAGACCAAATAGATCTAATTGATATTTATAGAACATTCTACCCAAAAGTGGCAGAAAACACTTTCTTCTCAAGTCAACATGGAACATTCTCCAGGATAGATCACATCTTGGGTCACAAATCAAGCCTTGGAAAATTTAAGGAAATTGAAATCATATCAAGCATCTTTTCTGACCACAACGCTATGAGATTGGAAATCAATTACAGGAAAAAAACTGTAAAAAACACAAATACTTGGAGGCTAAACAGTGTGCCACTAAATAACAAAGAGATCACTGAAGGACTTCCCTGGTGGCACAGTGGTTAAATATCCACTTGTCAATGCAGGGGACACGGGTTTGAGCCCTGGTCCTGGAAGATCCTACATGCTGTGGAGCAACTAAGCCAGTGTACCAGAACTACTGAGCCTGTGCACCTAGAGCCCGTGCTCCGCAACAAGAGAAGCAACCACAATGAGAAGCCCCCACACTGCAATGAAGAGTAGCCCATGCTTGCCGCAACTAGAGAAAGCCGCGTGCAGCAACGAAGACCCAACACAGCCAAATAAATAAATAAAATTTTTAAAAAAGAGATCACTGAAGAATTCAAAGAGGAAATTAAAAAATACATAGAAACAAATGACAGTGAAAACACGACAACCCAAAACCTATGGGATGCAGCAAAAGCAGTTCTAAGAGGGAAGTTTACAACAATTCAATCTCACTTCAAGAGACAAGAAAAGTCTCAAATAAACAATCTAAACCTACACTTAAAACAACTAGAGAAAGAAGAACAAAGAAAACCCAAAGTCAGTAGAAGGAAAGAAATCACAAAGATCAGAGCAGAAATAAATGAAATAAAAATGAAGGAAACAAGAGCAGAGATCAATAAAACTAAAAACTGGTGCTTTGAGAAGATAAACAAAATTGATAAACCCTTAGCCAGACTCATCAAGAAGAAAAGGGAGAGGAAGCAAATAAATAAAATTAAAAATGAAAAAGGAGAAATCACACCTGATACTTCAGAAATGCAAAGGATTATAAGAGACTACTACAAACAACTATATGCCAAAAAAATGGACAACCACAAAGAAATGGACAAATTCTGGGAAAGGTGCAATTTTCAAAGACTGAACCAGAAAGAATTAGAAAATATAAACAGACCTATAACAAGTAATAAAATTGAAACTGTAATTAAAAATCTTTCAACAAACAAAAGTCCAGGACCAGGTGGCATCACAGGTGAATTCTATCAAACATTTAGAGAAGAGCTAACACCTTCTCAAACTCTTACAAAAAATTACAGAGAGAAAAACACTCCCAAATTCATTCAACGAGGCCGCCATCACCCTGATACCGAAACCAGAAAAAGATATCACACAAAAAAAGAAAATTATAGACCAGTATCACTGATGAACATAGATGGAAAAATCCTGAACAAAATATTAGGAAACAGAATCCAACAGCATATTAAAAGGATCATAAACCATGAGCACCTGGGGTTTATCCCAGGAACGCAAGGATTCTTCAATATACACAAATCAATCAATGTGATACACCACATTAACAAATTAAGGAATAAAAACCATATGATCATCTCAATAGATGCAGAAGAAGTTTTTGACAAAATTCAACACCCATTTATGATAAAAACTCTCCAGAAAATGGACATAGAGGGAACCCACCTCAATATAATAAAGGCCATATATGACAAACCCAAAGGAAGCATCATTCTCAATGGTGAAAAAGTGAAACCATTTCCACTAAGATAAGGAACAAGACAAGGTTGCCCAATCTCACCACTATTATTCAACATAGTTTTGGAAGTTTTAGCCACAGTAATCAGAGAAGAAAAAGGAATGAAAGGAATCTAAATTGGAAAAGAAGTAAAACTGTCACTGTTTGCAGATGACATGATACTATACATACAGAATCCTAAAGATGTTACCAGAAAACTACTAGAGCTAATCAATGAATTTGGTAAAGTAGCAGGATACAAAATTAATGCACAGAAATCTCTTACATTCCTATACACTGATGATGAAAAATCTGAAAGAGAAACTAAGGAAACACTCCCATTTACCACTGCAACAAAAAGAATAAAATATCTAGGAATAAACCTACCTAAGGAGACATAAGACCTGTATGCAGAAAACCATAAGATACTGATGAAAGAAAGTAAAGATGATACCAACAGATAGAGAGATATACCATGTTCTTGGATTGGAAGAATAAACATTGTGAAAATGACTCTACTACCCAAAGCAATCTACAGATTCAATGCAATCCCTATCAAACTACCAATGGCATTTTTCACAGAACTAGAACAAAAAATTTCACAATTTGTATGGAAACACAAAAGACCCCAAATAGCCAAGGCAATCTTGAGAAAGAAAAACAGAGCTGGAGGAATCAGGCTCCCTTGGTTCAGACTATACTACAAAGCTACAATAATCAAGACAGTATTGTACTGGCACAAAAACAGAAATATAGATCAATAGAACGGGACAGAATGCCCAGAGATAAACCCACGCACATATGGGCACCTAATTTATGACAAAGGAGGCAAGAACATACAATGGAGAAAAGATAGCCTCTTCAAAAAGTGGTGCTGGGAAAACTGGACAGCTACATGTAAAAGAATGAAATTAGAACACTACCTACCACCATATGCAAAAATAAACTCCAAATGGATTAAAGATTTAAATGTAAGACCAGACAATATAAAACTTTTAGAGGAAAACATAGGAAAAATACTCTTTGACATAAACCACAGCAAGATCTTTTTTGACCCACCTCCCAGAGTAACGGAAATAAAAACAAGAATAAAATGGGACTTAATTACACTTAAATGCTTTTGCACAGAAAAGGAAACCATAAATAATACAAAAAACCCTCAGAATGGGAGAAAATATTTGCAAATGAAACAGCAAAGGATTAATCTTCAAAGTATACAAACAGCTCATGGAACTCAATATCAAAAAAACAAACAATCCAGTTAAAAAATGGGCAGAACTCCTAAATAGACATTTCACCAAGGAAGACATACGGATGACCAAGAGGCACATGAAAGGATGCTCAACATCACTAATTATTAGAGAAATGCATACCAAAACTACTATGAGATATCACCTCATGCTGGTCAGAATGACCATTATCAAAAAAGCTAGAAACAATAAATGCTGGAAAGGTTATGGTGAAAAGGGAATCCTCCTACACTGTTAGTGGGAATGTAAATTGACACAGCCACTATGGAGAACAGTATGGAGGTTCCTTAAAAAACTAAAAATAGAACTACCATATGACCCAGCAATCCCACTACTGGGCATATACCCTGAGAGAACCATAATTCAAAAAGAGACATGCACCATAATGTTCATTGCAGCACTATTTACAGCCAGGACATGGAACCAACCTAAATGTCCATCAACAGATGAATGGATAAAGAAGACGTGGCACATATATACAATGGAATATTACTCAGTCATAAAAAGAAATGAAATTGAGTTATTTGTAGTGAGGTGGATGGACCTAGAGTGTGTCATACAGAATGAAGTAAGTCAGAAAGAGAAAAACAAATGCCGCATGGTAACACATATATATGGAATCTAAAAAAAAAAAAAAAATGGTACTGATGAATCTAGTTGCAGGGCAGGAATAAAGAGGTAGGCATAGAGAATGGACTTGATGACATGGGGTGGGAAGGTGAAGGTGGGATGAAGTGAGAATAGCATCGACATATATCTACTACCAAATGTAAAATAGTTGGCTGGTGGGAAGCAGCAGCATAGCACAGGGAGATCAGCTCGGTGCTTTGCAATGACCTAGAGGGGTGGGATAGGGAGGATGGGAGGGAGGCTCAAGAGGGAGGGGATATGGGGACATGTGTATACATATGGCTGATTCGCTTTATTGTGCAACAGAAACTAAAATGGTATTGTGAAGCAATTATACTCCAATAAGGATCTATTTTAAAAAAGGAGCTCATGCAACTCAAATCAAAAAAAACAAAACAAAACAAAATTTAAAAATGGGCAGAAGATTTGAATATTTTTCCAAAGAAAATATAGAGATGGCCAAAAGACATGAAAAAATGCTCAACACTGCTAATCATCAGAGAAATGTAAATCAAAACCATGATGAGATATTACCTCACACCTGTCAAAATGACTATCATCAAAAAAACAACAAATAACAAATGTTGGTGAGGATGTTAAGAAAAAGGAATCTTTATACACTCTTGGTGGGAATGTAAATTGATGCGGTCAATGTGGAGAACAGTACAGAGCTTCCTCAAAAAACTAAAAGTAGAACTACCATGTGATCCAGAAATTCCACTGCTGGGTATATATCTGAAGAAAATGAAAACACTTATTAGAAAAGATACATGCACCCCAATGTTCACAGCAGCATTATTTTCAATAGCCAAGACATGGAAGCTACCTAGGTGTCCATCCACAGATGAATGGATAAAGAAAATGTGGTGTATATATACACACTAGAATACTATTCAGCCATAAAAAAGAATGAAATATTTCCATTTGCAGCAACATGGATAGACTTTGCAGGTATTATGCTTAGTAAAATAAATCAGAGAAAGAAAAATACTGTATTTTATCACTTATATGTGGAAACTAAAAATAAAACAAACCAGTCAGTATAAAAAAACAGAAATAGACTCACAGATATGGAGAACAAACTAGTTATTACCAGTGCAGAAAGGGAAGCGGGAGGGTCAAGATAGAGGTAGGGGATTACAAGATACTAACTACTATGTTTAAAATAAATAAGCTACAAGGATATATTGTACAGCACAGGGAATATAGCCAATATTTTATAATAATTATAAATGGAGTATAGCCTTTAAAAATTGTGAATCACAATGTTGTACACCTGAAACTCATATAATGTTGTAAATCAACTATACCTCAATTTTTAAGAAAATAATATATGGTATATACATATATATATACATACACAGTGAAATATTATTCAGCCATTTTTTTAAAAAGTGAAATCTTTCCATTTACTATGACATGGATTGATGTAGAGGGTATTTTGGTAAGTGAAACAAATCAGACAAAGACAAATACAATATGATTTCTCTTATATGTGGAGTCTAAAAAACAAAACAAATAGGCAAACAAACAAAAAAGAAACAGAGTTAGAGATACAGAGAACAAACAGGTGATTGCCAGAGGGGAGGGAGGTAAAGAGTAGAAAGGAAAAGGTGAGGGAGATTAAGAGGTACAAACTTCTATTTGCAAAATAGATGAGTCACAGTTATGAAATGCAGAGTGTGGGCATGATAGTCAACAACAGTGTAATATCTTTGTATGGTGACATACGTTAACTAGACTTATGGTGGTGAATGTTTTGAAATGTATAGAAATACTGAAGCACTATGTTGTGTAACAGGAGCCAATGTAGTATTGTAGGTCAATTAAACTTCAAAAACAAACTCATAGAAAAAGAGATCAGATTTGTGGTTACCAGAGGCAGAGGGTCAGGGGATGGGAAGTGAATGAAGGCAGTCAAAAGACTCAAATTTCCAGTTATAAGTACTAGGGATATAATTTACAATATTATAAATATAATTTTTCATTTGGCTTTCTGTCTGCTGTCCTGATTGGGTGATTTCCATTATTCTATCTTCCAGGTCACTTATTCTTTCTACTGTATTCATTGCCTTTAGCTCAGCTTTCATCTCTGCAAATGAATTTTCTAATTTTTCTTGGTTCCTCTTTATAATTTCTAGTTCCTTTTTACAGTACTCTGCATTTCTGTTGATAGTTTTCTTACTTCCTTCAGTATTTTCATAATCTCCTTTTTAAAATGAGTGTCTATTAGACTGAAGAAGTCTGTTTCATTGTTCTTTCAGGGGAATTATTTTGGTCTTTTAACTGGTAGTGGTTCCTCTGCTTCTTCATTTTATTTATATTTCTCTTTCTTTGTGAGTTTAGGAGAAACAATTACCTACTGTGGTCTTGGAGAACTATTTATACATGGGTGCTTCCCTGTGTAACTTGTGTGGGTTTTATATATTTGGTGCAAGGGCTGTTTTAATATGGATGCCTGTCACCTCTTCCCTCAGTGTGTGATGGTCATTAATAAATATAATTAACACTGCTGTATGTTATATATGAAAGCTGTTAAGAGAGTAAATCATGAGTCCTCAACCCCCCCCAAAAATGTGTTTTTCTATTTCTTTAATTTTATATCTATATGAGATGATGGATGTTCATGAAACTTATTGGGAATCATTTCATGATGTACATAAGTCAAATCATTATGCTGTACACCTTTAACTTATACAATTCTGTGCAGAAAATATATCACAATAAAACTAGAAGAAAAAAGAGTAGTTTTAAAAAAAGGGTAGTATAGGGTCAGATAATAAATAAGGTGGTTAAACTCTGGTACAGGAAACCTCTCAGTAAACGTTTTAAAAGGGAAATTGTTATGACTGAGTGGTGCAGAGAAAAAGCACACCTTTGATTGCTCTTACTACTTTTCATCTCTTTCCATTACTTGTTGTTTTGTGTATTTAGTCAAAGGGGGTTTGTTCTGTTCCTCTATAATTCTCACTTATCCATAATTTAATAATAGTTAAGTCAGAAACGGCTCAAATTGGAAAAGCTCATTTCTATTTAGATTTCTAATAACTCCGCAGAATTTGAGTTCCATATAATTTGAGATTGCTTTGAGTCCTCTAATACCACTACTATGAGTGTTTTCTAATTACTAATAATTGTGCACTAGATGTCAAACGTTCTTCTAGTGATTTATGTTCTTATTTCAAAGATTTCCTTAATTGATTTTTACATAAATCCAAGAAATAGTAATTCAAAGTATTGGAGCTTTTGGAAGAAATATCATTAATTTATCATCTCTTCTGATAAAACTTGAAGTGTTTAGCTAACAGAAACGAATCAATGTGTTAGTCGCAGGGCTCTCTGCCTCGGAGGAGATCCTGTTACCACAGTGTATAGCCTCCAGGTAAAAAAGAGTCCATCTTTTCCTAGGAATGAGTGTTTGGTAGTAAGAAAATGTATTACTCTCTCATCCTCTTCTGTGGGATCAAACCCAGTAGTTACAAATGATAATTCAATATCCTTTTCTGCTTTAATTTTACAAACACTAAATGTTCAAGGAATGGGATCTGCCCTCAGTATCTTCTTGCATGTTTGCCATAAAGCCCTGGTAAATGTACAAACTGTTCCTGAGGACAGAATAAGCAGGGACTTTGAATTGAAAGGTAATAATGAATGTGTGATCCCTGTTTTGTGAGGGTTCTCTTTCAGAGAACATAGTTTTCTGTCCCGATCTTGTTGTCTGTTCTTTCTTGTTGTACAAGAAATTGTAGGATAATGAGCAGAAATGGTTGAGTCCTTATAAATTTCCTTTTTCCAGAAAACAAGTAAAAGCTATGCTTTGAAACATCCTGGAATGACAGTTCATAATGAATTTGGCCTCAGAAAAGAATTGCAGAGGGAAAAATCTGAACATCAGGCACAGCAACCATGAAGTGAAGATATATGAATCAACAGGAATACTTTGAACCTCTTCAGAAAGCTTCCCACTCTCCAAACAATTAGAAACTAACCAAGTGGTCTGTGTAGGAAAGTCACAACCTTCATTCTGAGATAAAATCACCAGTCATTGCCCTTGCTAAACTCGGGAGGAGGACATGAGGCTGCATCATAGACTCCACTGTGGACGCAGGGACCTGGGATCAATGGTGCCTCTGCCATTGACACTGCCATCCCTACTGACTCTGCCTCCCCAACCAGAGTTCTGTTCCTTCATTAAATATTTGTATAGTCACACAATGAGCTACTTTCTTCCAGTGTCACTCCTTCACCCTAGAGCTCTGCCCACCTACCTCTAAAAGAGCCTCCTCCACGCGCTTGCTACATTCTCCATATCTCTGTACAGTCCCTCAAGCCTCCCCTGTGCAGTAAAGTGTGAGCCTATCAGGTCTAGGATTTTCAAACCCTGCATCTCCATTTGATTTAGCTCTTCTAATCTTTATTATTTCCTTTCTTCTGCTAACTTTGGGCTTAGTTTATTATTCTTCTTTTCCTAGATCCTTGAGGTGTAAACTTAGGTTCTTTATTTGAAGTCTTTATTTTTTTAATCTAGGCATTTATTACCACAAACTTTCCTTTTAGTACTACTTTTGCTGCATGCCATAATTTTAATTTCTTGTATTTTTATTTTCATTTGTCTTGAGCCAGGGGCACTGTCTCAAGTGGCATGCAGGGGTTGGGTCAGGTGGGCGCACAAGTGGGCATGCAGCTTCAGTGGGCACCTGGTCCAGTGGACACATGGATGCTCACACTGCAGTGGCAACAAGTACAAAGGATCAGAGGTCAGTGAGCAGCAAGCACAGCTACATCAGGCCCCTGGGCCTATGGGTGTGCATGTGCAGCTGTGGCAGGCACTTGGTC
The DNA here is from genome assembly GCF_949987535.1 of Balaenoptera acutorostrata. Lineage (NCBI taxonomy): Eukaryota > Metazoa > Chordata > Mammalia > Artiodactyla > Balaenopteridae > Balaenoptera > Balaenoptera acutorostrata. Next base: position 35,651,572 of record NC_080069.1, read on the forward strand.
CAATAGGCACACGGGCACACACACAGTGGTCCAGTGGGTACTAGGACCAGTATGTAGGTGTGCACTTGGCAGCAGGTGCTGGTTTCTGGGCGCTGGCATATGTGACCTTACCAGAGTTGGAGGGACAAGTGGGTAGCTCCAACTCCTGTGGGGAGGTGTGACATATAGCAACTCTGACTCCATGGGAAACAGCAACTCTGGCCCTAGGCAGCTCTGGCAGCTGAGGGCTGCATCTGCAGACTGCAGAAATCTTTTTCAGCAGAAGCTAGGGCTGCTCAGATCCTGAGTGACAAAACTGCTGAGGTCTCCTACTCTCCCCCTTCCCCCCAGGAGAACTCACAGCTGAAGTGTACCATCCTGGGGGATGGGGCAGTTTAGGCAGAATGATTTCTACTTCCTTCTATGCAGCCATCCCCAGTCTCTGCACTTCTCTGGGTCACTGCAGCCCCTAAATGTACTCCAGGGTTCTTCCAGAATTATCCTCATCTGTAAATAGTTGACTTCATTATTGTTTTTGTGTGGGGGTGAGAGCTGAGAACTCCTTGTTAACCATCTTGCTGACAGCACTCCTGTTTGATCCCGCTAGTACTCACCGACTTAAGCTGCGCCCCTGTCCCAGGAAGATAGTGGCTGCGCCCCAGTGGTTGTTCCCTCCTATGGTGCAGCTAAAAGGGAAACAGCTCAGTGCCCCAGGCACAAAGCTAGGAAGGGTGTGACAGAGAGAGTCAGCTTTTCTGAGTTTTGTGACTCTAGTGATTTACTGAATCTGAAGGTGGTCTTGTGGACCCCCAACAATAGCCCCCAACAATCAACACCACTCAGTATCCAGCACAGGTCTATACAGAGCAGACGCTACACAAATGTTGGTGACAAAGTGCCCCTTAAGAGATGCCAGGACTGTCCTCTCTGGAGTCAATAGCCTTTTCCTCTTTCCCTTCAATGTATTTTTTTTCACCTGCTCCTGCTACTTTGCTATGGAGTTTTCTGAATTCCAGTGTCCTCAGAGTTCTGGGTCTAAGCCATGAGTCAAACATCATTTTCATGAGGTTAGTTCCAGCCCCACTGCTCAGAGGGCTCTTGGGTCAGTGGTTCTCAATCCTGACTGCTCCCAGCCTGAGCTGGAGGAGCTATTTAAACATACTGTTGCCAAGCCCCACTCCAGACCAGTGAAACAAGGATCTCTAAATCTCAGTATTTTTTAAAGTATCCCAAGTGAACCTAATGAGCAGAAAGAAGTTGAAACCATTGTCTTAGATTAATTTCAAGGTAGGTTAAGGACAAATGGATCTGCTTTTAAGGAATATCTGATGCATCTATTAGCACAACTTATAATTTTCCTCTTTAAGCTAAATTTGTCAGACTGGGAGAGAATAGATTACATAGAGATTTCAATTGCTATTACTAATAAGGTAAGATATGAAAAGTCACTTCCCTCAGCAAAGCACATTACCCCCATAATCCTGTATTTCCTTCACTAGTCCCAAGTGGAGCCCCTGAAGCCTGGGAAACAAAGAAGTGGGAATGATGATAAAACATTGGTCAATAATAGTTAAACACTGACAAACTACAGTAAAGTATTTCATTTTTAGTTTTCTCACATGAGCAACTATTAAAACATTTCCAAAATGGGACAATTTACTTTAAAATAAAACTTTTGACTCTTCTTCAAAAATGACAGAATAATGAGTTGGTTAACAACAAACCTGTGCTCTGCTGGAAACATGTGTTTTCTGGAATTGACAATTTGTACATCTTCAGGGAAAATGTAACTAACTTTAAATACCAGAGTGCTAACCAGAATTGCTAATATGTCAGCAATGAAAGTATTGATTCCTGACAAATGTCACCACAGATCTCCCTCAGAGATCAGAGGTAGAGAAGAGCTACCTCTCTGGTTAAATTTTTGGATGTCCAATATTGAGTCCCTGGCAACCCATCCAATCAGAACCCATGCACCTGATGTTTCAGCAGCAACATAGACATCAGACACAGCATCAGATATTCTTAGGACCTAGAACCGTCTGGTTTGGAGGCTCCTGTATCATTCTCAACTTGGGGTGACTGTACCCTCCACGGGATATTTGGCAATGTCTGGCATTTTTGGTTGTCACAATTGGGGCAATACTAGGAATACTGCTAAACATTCTATAATGCATAGGACAGATCCCACAACAAAGAATTATCTGGCCCAGCTAGCCCCTACTGCTGTGTACCTGCACACTACCTACCCAGCTCCCATCATTGACCTCCACTGCCATGCACACACCCATGGTAAGCCCCTGCATACAAACAGCCAAGGCCCCAACAACTGCTTTTGGGCCCAGACCAGCCCTGACACCTGTCACTGGCCTGCATAACTGCATACAACTGTAGCTAACATTTGCAGCTGTACATCTGCATGCCACTGGCCTGAATGATGTCACAGGCCTCCACTGCCATGGGCACACCCACAGCATAGCTGCTCAAGTGCATGCTGACAGCTAGGGCTCCCACAGCTGTTAGTGTACCCACAGTTAGTCCTGGTCCCAGATGCTGGCCCTGGCTCTAAACCCTACATATGTGTATGCAGGTAGCCTCTACCGCTGCTCAGGCACCTGCCCTAGTCGCTAGCTCCTGGACCCGGAGGTGCCATTGAGGGCTACCACAGCCCTTGCAGCTGCTGTCAAACCCTGCAGCCCTTGCTAAGGACCACATAGCTGTCGATGTCATAGAACCCAGTGGCCTGAGTCAACAAGACACCACTGCCCCCCTGGACCAAGAGCCACCACACACCCTTACACTTGGTGCCAGGCACCACTCAACACAGAGTCACAACACACTCCAGTGTGCCCCAACCTGCAGGTGAAGGTCTGTCCATACCAAAGTCAGTCTATAAAGTCTGGAAGAGGTGACTGCTTCTTCAAATGCACAGATACCTAAACAAGGCAATAGAGATCACAAAGAATCTGGGAAACACGACTGACTGCATTTGTGTGGGTTTATTTCTGGTCTATCTTATGTGTTTCATTGATTGATTTGTCTATTCGTTCACCAACCCCACAGTCTAGATTACTGTAGCTTTATAGAGAGTCTTGAAGTAGGGTAGTGTCAGTCTTCTAACTTTGGTCTTCTTCCTCAATATTGTTTATGCTCTTCTGTGTCTTTTGCCTCTCCATATAAACTTTAGAATCAGTTTGTTGATGTCAAACTGGGATTTTTTATTGGAATTTCATTGACTCTATTGACTAATTTGAGAATAACTAGCATCTTAACAATATTGAGTCAACACTGAATTCATATTTCAATCTATGATCATGGAATATCTCTCCATTTATTTAGACTTTTGATTTCCTCATCACAGTTTTTCAGTTTTCCTTCATATATATCTTACACATATTTTGTTAGATTTATACCTACGTATTTCATTTTTTTTGGTGCTAATGAATATGCTGTGTTTTTCATTTCAAATTACAGTTGTTTATTTTTAGTATATAGGAAAGCAATTGACTTTTTATTGAAGTAGAGTTGATTTACAATGCTGTGCCAATCTTTGCTGTACAGCAAAGTGACTCAGTTTTATACATTTACCCATTCTTTTTTTAATATTTTTTTCCATTATGGTTTATCCCAGGAGATTTGATATAGTCCCCTGTGTTATACAGTAGGATATTGTTGTTTATCCATTCTAAATGTAATAGTTTGTATCTACCAATCCCAAATTCCCAGTCCATCCCTCTCCCTTCCCCTCTCCCCCTTGGCAACCACAAGTCTGATCTCTATGTCTATGAGTCTGTTTCTGTTTTGTAGATAGGTTCATTTGTGCCATATTTTAGATTCCACATATAAGTGATATCATACGGTATTTGTCTTTCTCTTTCTGACTTACTTCACTCAGTATGATAATCTCTAGTTGCATTCATGTTGCTACAGATGGCATTATTTTGTTCTTTTTTATGGCTGAGAAATATTCCATTGTATATATGTACCACGTCTTCTTTATCCATTCATCTGTCAATGAACATTTAGGTTTCTTCCATGTCCTAGCTATTGCAAATAGTGCTGCAATGAACTTTGGGTTGCATGTATCTTTTTGAATTATGCTTTTGTCCTTGTGTTAAGTGCCTCTTCTCTGGTCAGAATAACCTGAACCATACTCAACACAAAGAGGCTTTCAGAATACAAGCTCCCAGCAGTTTGACAGGGGTGACTCTGAGTTATACGAGGAAGAAACATTTTAGATGTAGTCAATACTTAGGTAGTGGTGGTCTTTATCAATTGTTTACTGATCTCTCTCTCTCTCTCTCATCCAATGTTAATTTTAAAAGTGCTTAGATCTGTTTAATTGGGTTTTTTGTCTAAGTTTGGAGAGATCTGCCATAACTGAACTTCTGCCACATTAAACATGATCAGTATTTGAAATGAACTTTATTTCTGATAAAATGAAACGGTATAAAGGAGGAGTTAAGAGAACAGTTCCTAGAATCAGTCTGCCTGCGACTGAATTCAAAGTTAATCACTTTCTACCTGTGTGGCCTTGGGCAATTCCTTCTTTCTACACAAAAATAAAATGGAGATAGTGATTCCTTGTGAGTTTGGACATCTTGACACATGATAATTGCCCATTTGTGTTTGCTCTCTTGTGAAATGTCTATTCATTCCTTTTGCCCACATTTTTCTGCCATATTATTTCTCATTTATTTATGGAAGTTATTTCAAGTTCTAGATAATAATTCTTTGATGGTTAAATCCATTACATATGTTTTCTCTTACTTTGCAGCTTGTCTTTTCACTTATGTTCAGTTGCTATTATATTTCCAGGATCTTAATCATTAGGGAATAACATCAGATTAGTTTTTCCTTCATGTACTGTGAAATAGGTAGGAACTCACAAATGCAGGATTATAGCAATACATAAGATAAGCAGAAGTTGGACCCGTAAGTAATAGTTATCTCCCATTTTAAAACATTTTAGTATTTTTTTAAAAACTAGGAGCACTATGACCAGCAATGCCAATCCAATTGGTATATGTACATAAGTTCACCAAAAGACATGTACAGAAATGTTCATGGCAGTACTACTACTAAGAGCCCCAAACTAGAAATAACCCAATTGTCTACCTATAGTTGAATAAGTAAATAAGTGTAGTAGATTCACACAATGAATTACTATATAGCAAATAGAATTAAACAAATACTGTATTTGGTGGCTGTTGGGTTTTCTCTAAAACTTAGCCCAATTTTCCTTTTTGGACGTAGAAGGAACCCTAGGTTGTCTACCTTGGGACAGGCCTCCTTTCCCATGTAAGTCATTCCATGGATCTCCTGTTCTGCTTCCATTCCACATCAGAAAAAAATTCCAATAAAACTTCTCTCAGTAAGATATAATGGCTGATTAAAACTGAAGACGTTAGTTCTTACATTCTTACAAAAGACAGAACTATACAATTGACTAAAACAATGGGAAGGAACCAATAATTTATGGAATTTGAGTTTCAGAAAGCCAAATGTGACAGAATTTCTGTGAAACTGGCCCCAGAAGACACAGGGGGAACAGCCTCTTTGATGCAGACATGAAACATACTCCATCTTCACCCCTCCCAAGAATTCTTTTTCAAGTCAAGTCATTTTGAGGGTGACATCTCTTCTGGAGTCAGTAAAGTTGTTAATAATTTTTAAAGGGCCTTTTAGAGAGGGGAACTGACAAAGCTAATGTCAGCCAAGACAAAAAACTCAGTTTTTGATGCCATCTTGCTCCTTTATATATGTAGTTGGTATGAATTTTCAACTTTACCTCTGCATGTATATAAAATACCACATTACTTAATTTTCTTTAAAGCAAACTAAATTCCACTCTGAGCCCCATCCCAACAGGCTTGCAGGAAATCAGTTATTATTGGGACAACCTCCCCATTCCTTCCTCAAAGTTGAATGAAAATCCAAGAGTTCTGAAACATACACATAGGCACATGCACACACAAATATATTTGAGAGTGACTGTTTTCAAAAATGAGATCATATCATATGCATTTTCTACAATATGCCGTTTTTAACCTAAAATAATCACAGATACCTCTTAGAGACAAGACAGAACATCAGAGAAGCATGGGTAGCAAAGATGTCAGAAGTGGCAAGAGGTAAAGAGCAGACGAGGGCCATCAGGACAATACTGGCCAAGCTGCTGTTGTATCAGGAGCCCAGCTTATGTGAGTGAAGATGGGATAGCACTGTGGCAATTACATGGGCTTCTCAGTCAAACTTGAATCCTGTTTTTCCATCACTTAATAACTATATGACTTTGGACCTTAGTTTTCACATCTCAAAATGGGAATAAAAATAGTTCTACCTCATAGTGTTGTTTTGAGTAATAAATAAGAAAAATTATTATAAACTACCTCAAACAATGTAAGCACAAATAATTGCTAGAGCCTGGCCCCCGACCCCTGGTAATATATTTGATGTGACAAATAGTGAGGTAATTATGAGAATGACAGAGTGGTCTACTTAAAGTCAGGACTATTCTGGAATACTGGGCTTTTTGATGCCCTTTCAGGTTTCTCTTCTCTCTGTTCTCAAGCCCTCTCTACAACCATGGAAGCTTGATTATTTTACCTGCATAATTTCAGTCTGTATCTTATTTCTCTGGTAGCCTGTCACAAATGTCATCAGTTTAAACAGACCCAGAATGTGTCATCCCAAGCTCTACACTGTACAGCTACTACTTCCATGCAACTGAAAGCACATTCAATAACTCATTCTCATGACCATCCTCCTAAACACTTTGGCTGTGTTTCTGAAAACTGCAGCTCTGAAAGACATGTTCAAAAGCACTGCTCAAGAAAACAGTGCATCACTGGGCTTGAACAAAATAAAATATATATAGATGCTAAGCCCTTGCACTTTAGATTCCTCAATAGCTGGCTGAAGGGAGCACACCTAGAGGTAATTTGCATTTGTCTTCTGAATAAGTTTTTTAATCAAAAGTAATTTGGTATGAAGCATATTGAAATACCTTTTCTTTGCAGTGGGTGAAGTTGATATATGCATCTGCCTCTGCAACATATGCTGCTTAGGCAGTGCTTTACAGAAATTACAAGTGAATTAGTGAGTAGGCTGTTTGTTTGTATTTTCAGAGTGCTCAGAGCTGGAGAGTTCACTGTTTCTATGACTGCTAGCTTGTGGGCTAGTATGGCTTTTCTTTTGGTTATTAGTATTGCAGAAGATACCATTTATCAAATTGGAAAGCAATCTTGCAATGATGTCATTCTATGCTAGTATTATTAAGACCTTATCTAAGATGTCATTCATACAGCCTTATGAATATTTCCTTAATCCATACTACTCAAAGGGCCTGTGGTTCATACACCAGCATCACTGACATCACATGTGAATGTGTTAGAGATGCAAACTTGCAGGCGCCACCCCAAGCCTACAGAACAAGCATCTATATTTTACCAAAATCTCCAGATGATTCATGGATATCAATGCTTGAGAAGCACTATGTTCAACCATTCTGCATTTTGACATTTTTTGAGCCACTTCTCCAGATGCTTTTACAAACAGGATCCCATTCAATCCTAAGAACAACCTAATGGGACAGCAATTATCCACACTTCACAAGGAAAAAATAAGGTTCAGCAAGATTAACCCATGCAGGGTGGCAACTGACACAAGGAGAATCAAAATTCAAACCAGACCTCTGAGGGGGTCTCCATCTACTTTATGGACCAGAATAACCTTCAGATTTTTTAAAAAGACAGTTGCCTGGATGCAGATGGGGACAAGATGGTAGAATAGAAAGACCCTGAGCTCACCTCCTCTCATGGGTGCCCCAAAATTGCAACTATTTACAAAGTAACCATCAATGAAAAAGACTGGAACTTACCCAAAAAGATCTTCTACAACTAAAGATATAAAAAAGGAAACACAGCAAGATGGGTAAGAGGAGTCGAGTCATGACAGAGTCAAGTCCCATACCCTAGGTGGTCAACCCACAAACAGAATAATTACAATTGCAATGGGTTCTCCCTAAGGAGTGAGGGGTCTGAGCCCAACATCAGGTTCTTCAGCCTGGGGGTCCTGTACTGGGAATATGAACCCCCCAGAACATTTGACCTTGAAGGCCAGTGGAGCTTACTTTGTGGAGTCTCAGGGCTGTGGAAAATAGAGACTGCACTCTAAAGAGCACACACAAAATCTCACAAGCTCTGTGACCCAGAGCAGAAAAAATAATTTGAAAGGAGCCTGTGACAGACCCATCTGCTGATCTTGAAGAGTCTCCCAGAGAGGGAGGAGGCAACTGCAGCTCACCCTGGGGACATAAACACTGGTGGAAACCATTTTGGGGGGCCCATTCTGCCACGTGGACACTGGTGCTGGAAAGCACCATTTGGAAACTTCCCTCTAGCTTCTTAAGCTCAGGATCCAGCCCTGCCCCTGTCCCTGCCCAACAGCCTGTTGGCACCAGTACTGGGACCTCTCAGGCCAAGCAAGTAACTGGGTGGGAACATACCAGCAGACCAGAACCAGCTCTGGGAACCCTGAGCCCTGCAACCAGACTCCAGGACCTGGCTCTGCCCACTGGTAGGCTGTCACTAGCCCTAGGACCTGGTTTTATGCACCAGTGAGCAGGCCCCAACCTCAGGGTCTCCTAGACCCTGAATCCACACACCAGTGAGCCAGCACTAGCCGCAGGGTCCCCCAGGATTCCACAGTCAACTGCCTCATGACTGGCCCTGCCAACCAGCAGCTGGCAGCCCCCGCACAAGGTAGGGCCTGCAACCAACCAGACCAGGGGCCAACCAAGCCTACTTGACCACCCACAGTAGTCAGCCTGTCACAACAAGTAGGACCCACACAGCCCACACAGAGGACACCCCTAGAGCATATATTCTGGTGATGAAAGGAGAGTGTCCTTCTGGGACACATAGGATGTCTCCTACAAAAGGCCACTTCTCCAAGGTCAGGAAATGTAACCAACCTACTAGATACATAGAAATAAAAACAGTAAGACAGGCAAGATGATGCAACAGAGAAACATGTTCCAATGAGGGAACAATATAAAACCCCAGAAGAAGAACTAAGTGAGGTGGAGATAGGCAATCTACCCAAGAAAGAGTTCAGAGTAAAGATTATAAAGATGATCAAAGAATTCAGGAGAAGAATAAATGCACAGAGGGAGAAGTTAGAAGTTTGTAAGAGTTAGAAAATATAAAGAACCATGAAACAGAGATAAAGAATACAATAAATGAAATTTAAAATACACTGGAAGCAATTAACTGTAGACTAAATGATACAGAGGAATGGATCAGCAAGCTGGAAGACAGGGTAATGGAAATCACTGATGTTGAAAAGAAAAAAAGAATGAAAAGAAAGTGAAGGTAGTAAATCATCCATGCACAAAGCCAGCAGGAAGATTAAAAGAAAAAAGTAGCAAAATCACACACAAAAACTACTAGAACTGATAAAGTAATTCAGCAAGGTAGCAGGATACAAGATTAACATAAATTGGTTGAATTTCTTTACACTAACAATGAAATATCAGAAAGAGAATGTAAACAAACAATCCTGGACTTCTCTCGTGGTGCAGTGGTTAAGAATCCGCCTGCCAATGCAGGGGACACGGGTTTGATCCCTGGTCTGGGAAGATCCCACATGCCACGGAGCAACTAAGCTCATGCACCACAACTACTCAGCCTGCACTCTAGAGCCCATGAGCCACAACTATTGAAGCCTGCACGTTCTGGGGCCCGCATGTGGCAACTACTGAAGCCCACATGCCTAGAGCCCACACTCTGCCACAAGAGAAGCCACTGCAATGAGAAGCCTGCACACCTCAACAAAGAATAGCCCCTGCTTGCCACAACAAGAGAAAGCCTGCAAGCAGCAACAAAGACTCAATGCAGCCAAAAGAAAAAAAAAAATCCCTTTAAAAATTGTATCCAGGGCTTCCCTGGTGACGCAGTGGTTGAGAATCTGCCTGCTAATGCAGGGGACACGGGTTCGAGCCCTGGTCTGGGAAGATCCCACATGCCACGGAGCAGCTGGGCCCGTGAGCCACAATTGCTGAGCCTGCGCGTCTGGAGCCTGTGCCCCGCGACGGGAGGGGCCGCGATAGAGAAAGGCCCGCGCACCGCGATGAAGAGCGGTCCCCGCACCGCGATGAAGAGTGGCCCCCGCTTGCCGCAACTGGAGAAAGCCCTCGCACGAACCGAAGACCCAACACAGCCAAAAATAAATAAATAAATAAATAAATAAATAAGAAAATCCTTTTAAAAAAAAAAAATTGTATCCAAAAAATAAAATACTTAGGAATAAACCTGACAAACTAGGTGAAAGACCTATATACTGAGAACTATAAAACATTAATAAAGGAAATTGCAGATGATTCAAAGAAATGAAAAGATATCCCATTCTCTTGGATCGGAAGAACTAATATTGCTAAAATGGCCAGACTACCCAAAGCAATCTACAGATTTAGTGCAATTCCTATCAAATTAAATATCAATGACATTTTTCACAGGACTAGAACAAATAATCCTAAAATTTATATGGAATCATAAAAGACCCAGAATTGCCAAGGCAATCCTGAGGAAAAAGAACAAAGCAGGAGGCATAACCCTCCCAGACTTCAGACAATACTACAAAGCTATAGTAATCAAAACAGCATGGTATTTGTACAAGAACAGATATATGGATCAGTGGTACAGACTAGAGAGCCCAGAAATAAACCCACACACCTAAGGACAATTAATCTGCAACAAAGGAGGCAAGAATATACAGTGGGGAAAAGATAGTCTCTTCAGCAAGTGGTATTGGGAAAGCTGGACAGCCACATGTAAATCAATGAAGTTAGAACACACCCTCACACCATACCCAAAAATTAACTCAAAATGGCTTAAAGACTTAAATATAAGACATGACACCATAAAACTCTTAGAAGAGAACATAGGCAAAATGTTCTGTGACATCAATCATACCAAGGTTTTCTTAGGTCAGTCTACCAAGGCAATAGAAATAAAAGCAAAAAAAGTGTGTGTGGGGGGGGGGGAAACCTAATCAAATTGAAAAACTTTTGCACAATGAAGGAAACCATAAACAAAACAACAAGACAACCTACAGATTGGGAGAAAATATTTGCAAATGATGCAACTGACAAGGACTTAATTTCCAAAATATACAAACAGCTCATACAATTCAATAACAAAAAAACAAACAACCCAAAAGAAAAATGAGCAGAAGATCTAAACAGACATTTCTCCAAAGAAGACATACAGATGGCCAATAGGCAAATTAAAATATGCTTATCATTGTTAATTATTAGAGAAAGGCAAATCAAAATTACAAGGTATCACCTCACACAGGTCAGAATGACCATCATCTAAAACTCTACAAACAATAAATGCTGCAGAGGGTGTAGAGAAGAGGGAGCCCTTTTACATTGTTGGTAGGAATGTAAATTGGTGGAGCCACTATGGAAAACAGTATGGAGGTTCCTCAAAAAACTAAAAATAGAGCTGCCATATGATCCAGCAATCCCACTCCTGGGAGTATACCCAGACAAAACTATAATTCAAAAAGACACATGCACCCCTATGTTCATAGAAGCACTATTTACAATAGTCAAGACATGGAAACAACCTAAATGTCCATCAACAGATGAATGGCTAAAGAAGATGTGGTATATATACAATGGACTATTGCTCAGCCATTAAAAAAATGAAATAATGCCATTTGCAGCAATATGGATGGACCTAGAGATTGTCATACTAAGTGAAGTAAGTCAGAAAGAGAAAGACAAATACCATATGATATCACTTATATGTCGAATCTAAAATACAACAGAAATGAACATATCTATGAAACAGAAACAGACTCACCGACATAGAGAACAGACTTGTGGTTTCCAAGGGGAGGGGAGGGGGGAGGGAAGGATTGGAAGTTTGGGATTAGCAAATGAAACTATTATATATAGGACAGATAAATAACAAGGTCCTACTGTATAGCATGGGAAACTATATTCAATATCCTGTGATAAACCATAATGGAAAAGAATATGAAAAAAGAATATGAATCACTTTGCTGTACAGCAGAAATTAACACATTGTAAATCAACTGTACTTCAATAAAATTTTTTAAGTAGCAAAATCATTTATATTCACAATAAGCACTTGAGGAATACACAAATTGATTAGATGTAAAATATGATGTCAAAAACAGTAATTGTGAGGCTAGGAGAGTACAAATGCAGGGTTGTTAAAATGTATTTGAAATTAAGAGATCAGCACTTAAAACAACCACCTATACATATAGATTGCTATATATAAACCTCATGGTAACCACAAAACAAAAATCTATAATAGATACACACACAAAAAAAGAGAAAGGAGTCCACACATAACACTAAAGATCAAATCACAAGAGAAGAGAACAAGAGAATAAGAAACGAACAAAAAAGAACTACAAAAACAACCCCAAAACAATTAACAAAATGGCAAGAAGAGCACACATATCAATAATTACTTTAAATGTAAATGGACTAAATTCTCCAATCAAAAGACACAGAGTAGCTAAATGCATACAAAAACAAGACCTGTATATTTGCTGCCTACAAAAGACTCACTTCAGATCTAAAGACACACAGAGACTGAAAGTAAAGGAATGGAAAAAGGTATTCCATGAAAAGATAAATCAAAAGAAAGTCAGAGTAGCAATACTTATATCAGAAAAAATAGACTTGCAAACAAAGACTATACATACTTGAGCCTATTTTACACACATAGTTTGTGCAATAAGGGGAATATAGCCAATATTCCATAATAACTGTAAATGTAAAGTAAACTTTAAAATTGTATTTAAAAATTTTAAATAAAAGATTTTTCCTTTACAGTGTTAACAACAACAAAAAGACTATAACAAAAGACAAAGAAGGACATTACATAATGATCAAGGGATCAATTCAAGAAGATATGACAATTGTAAATAAATATGCATCCACCACAGGAGCACCTAAATGCCTAAAGCAAATGTTAAATAACATTTGCAAATGTTAGATAACAAAGGGAGAAATTAACAGTAACACAAGAATAGTAGGGGACTTCTTTAACATCCCACTTACATCAATGGACAGATCATACAGACAGAAAATCAATAAGGAAACAATGGCCTTAAATGACATGTTACACTGGTTGAACTTAATAGAACATTCCATCCCAAAACAGCAGAATACACATTCTTTTCAAGTGCACATAGAACATCCTCAAGGATAGATCACATGCTAGGCCATAAAACAAGCCTCAGTAAATTTAAGAAAATTGAAATCATATCAAGCATCTTTTCAGACAACAATGCTATGAGACTAGAAATCAAATACAAGGGAAAACTGCAAATACAAAACACGTGGAGGCTAAACATTATGCTACTACACAACCAATGGATCACTGAAGAAATCAAAGAGGAAATCAAAAAGTACCTGGAGACAAATGAAAATGAAAACACAAAAGTCCAAAGTCTATGGGATGTAGCAAAAGCAGTTCTAAGAGGGAAGTTTATAGCAATACAAGCTTATCTTAGGAAACAAGAAAAATCTCAAATAAACAACCTAACCTTACACCTAAAGGAACTAGGAAAAGAATACACAAAACACAAAATTGGTAGATGGAAAGAAAGAAGAAAGATCAGAGCAGAAATAAATGAAATAATGATTAAAAAACAATAGAAGACATCAATGAAATTAAAAGCCAGTTCTTTGAAAGATAAAACTGATAACCCTTTAGCCAGACTCATAAAGAAAAAAAGAGGGCACAAATCAGTAAAATCAGAAATGAAAAAGAGGTTACAATTGACACCATAGAAATATAAAGAGACTGCTACAAACAATTATATGCCAATAAAATGGACAACCTAGATGAAATGGAAAAATTCCTAGAAATGTGCAATCTGGGACTTCCCTGGTGGTCCAGTGGTTAAGAATCTGCCTTCCAATGCAGGGGACACAAGTTCGATCCCTGGTTGGGGAACCAAGATCCCACATCTGCAGTGCAACTAAGCTTGTGTACTCTAGAGCCAATGCGCCACAACTAGAGAGAAGCTGGCATGCCGCAACAAGAGAAGCTGCACTCCACAACAAAAGATCCCTCATGACACAATGAAGATCCCATGTGCCGCAACTAAGACCCAATGCATCCAAATAATAATAAAATTTTTAAAATATTTAAAAATTAAAAAACAGAAAAGTACAATCTCCCAAAACTGAACCAGGAAGAAATAGAAAACATGAACAGAGCAACTACCAGCAATGAAATTGAATCAGTAATCAAAATACTCCCAACAAACAAAATTCTGGGACTAGATGGCTTCACAGGTGAAACCTATCAAACATTTAGAAAAGAGTTAACACCTATTCTTCTCAAACTATTCCAAAAACTTGCAGAGGAAGGAACACTTTCAAGCTCATTCTATGATGACAGAATCACCCTCGTTCCAAAACCAGGCAAAGATATCACAAAAAAAGAAAATTAGAAGCCAATATCACTGATGAACATAGATGAAAACGTCCTCAATGAAATAGTAGCGAACCAAATCCAACAATACAATAAGCAGGATTGTGCTAGATTTATCCCAGAGATGCAAGAATGGTTCAGTATCCATCAGTGTAATACACTTTATTGACAAATCGAAGAATAAAATTATATGATCATCTCAATAGATGCAGAAAAAGCTTTTGACAAAATTCAACATTCATTTATGATAAAAATTCTCCACAAAGTGGTTACAGAAGCAACATGCCTCAACATAATAAAGGCCTTATATAACAGTGAAAAACTGAAAGCATTTCCCCTAAGATCAGGAAAAAGTCAATGATGCCCGCTCTTACATTTTCATTCAGCACAGTATTTGAAGTCCCAGCCATAGCAATCAGACAATGAGGATGTGGAGAAAGGGGAATCTTTGTTCACTGCTGGTGGGAATGTAAACTGGTGCAGCCACTGAGGAAAACAGTATGAGGTTCCTCAAAAAACTAAAAATAGAACTACTAATTGGATGGATCTAGCAATTCCATTCCTGGGTATATATTCGAATACAATAAAATCTCTAATTAAAAAAGATACATGCACCACAATGTTCATAGCAGCATTGTTTACAATAGCTAAGATATATAAGTAACTTAAGGATCCATCAACAAATGAATGGATAAAGAGGATGTGGCATGTATACACACACACACACACACACACACACACACACACACACACACACACACTAGAATACTACTCATTCATAAAAAAGAAATGATATTTTGCCATTTGCAACAACATAGATGAACTTGGAGGATACTATGCTTAATGAAATAAAGCAGACAGAGAAAGACAAATACTGTATGATATCACTTATACATGGAATCTAAAATATAAAAAAAAAAACTAGTGAATATAACAAATCAGAAACATACAGATATACAGACAAACTAATGGTTACCAGTGGAGGGAAGTGGGGACAAAATAGGGGTAGGGGATTAAGAGGTACAAACTGCTGTGCATAAAATAAATAAGCTACAAGAATATATTGTGCAGCACAGGGAATATAGCCAATATTTTATAATAACTATAAACAGAGTATAACCTTTAAAAGTTGTGAATCACTATGTTGTACACCTGAAATTTATATAGTATTATAAATCAATTATACCTCAATAACAGAAATCAGTTGCTGGGTCCCTTTGACCTATAAAGTAGAATCTATAGAGATAGGGTACCTGGGGTCTGTTTATTAAAAACCTCCCTGCATGCAAGAATCATCACCCTCATTCAGCTACCCAGTGGGTCCAGAGAACACCAGATTTTAAATTGCCTGATAATATTTGACCTGGTAGCTCTCACTCTGTTGTTGGGGAATTTATAAGTAAATATCTACATACATTCCTACATATCCCTGCAATGAGAGGTCCAGGAGCCAGCAACTGAATGAAACATATTCACCTTTGTGTTTTCAGGGCTCAGTGTAGTGTCTGGCTCTTAGCAAGTGTTCAGTGTTTGCTGGAAAGTGATGGTCTCCAATGACCATCAGTAGCCTTCACCTTACCTGGCTTCCCAGCAGCCTCTGACACTGTTGGTCACTCCCTCCTTCTGGAACATTCTCCTCCCCAGGTCTCTGAGCTATTCCCTCTCCTGATTTCCCTTCTATCTCTCTGATCTAGCCATGCCTCATTTAGGCTCCTTCTTCTCTACCCACCATGACATATGGAGATAACCAAGACTCAGTCCGAGTCCTTCTTTCATCACCCTGAACTTTCTTCACAAGGCAACCATATGCTATGATCCCACTTTTAAATATCAAAACCAGGCCTTGCCTCTGGCTCGAGACTAGACAATCACCTGAGTACTCAGGATCTCCAGTAAGATGACCCAGAGTCTTAGGTTGCTTGTACTCAGCTCCTATGTCAACCCATCCAAGATGGAGCCCCTGATCTTTCTCCCTTAGCTTGGTCTTTTTCTCATGTTCCCTATCTCCATGAATGGTATCACAATGTATCCAATATACAAGGCAGAAACATAGGAATTCTCCATAACATCTCTCCCTTTCTCACCCCCCCCATATTCAATCTATATGTAATCTAATACCTATCAATTTTACCTCTTAAGCATCTCTCCAACATGTTCACCTGGTGTTCACCATCACTACTGCCACCACCCTAGTTCAAGGTTCAATCTGCTACCATCTCTTGCCTGGACTCCTGTGGTAGACTCTGAATTCTTCTCTCTGTATGTACTCTGACACCTCCAATCCATTCTCATCATTATGGTAGGCAGCCTCTAAAATGACCCTGTGATTCTCACCTCCTGAAATTCACACCCTGTGCAATAGCCTCCCCTTGAGTGTGGGCTGCATCAAGTGACTTGCTCCTGTAAATAGCATCTGGCAAAAGTGATGAGATGTCACATCTGAGATTAATTTAGAAAAAGAGACTTACTTGCTCTGCAGCATGTGGTATTTCCCTGGACCAGGGCTTGAAGCTGTGTCCCCTGCATTGGCAGGCAGATTCTTAACCACTGCACCACCAGGGAAATCCCACATATGCAGTTTTGTACCCATCTTTTTCATCTTTTTCCCATGTCACAAAATATTTTTCAAAAACATGATTTATAAAACCTGCAAAACAGGGGAGACCTTCAAGATGGCAGAAGAGTAAGACGTGGAGATCACCTTCCTCTCACAAATACATCAAAAATACATCTACATGTGGAACAACTCCTACAGAACACCTATTGAATGCTGGCAGAAGACCTCAGACTTCCCAAAAGGCAAGAAACTCCCCACGTACTTGGGTAGGGCAAAAGAAAAAAGGCAAAACACAGACAAAAGAATAGGGATGGGACCTGCACCACTGGGAGGGAGCTGTGAAGGAGGAAAAGTTTTCACACACTAGGAAGCCCTTTCACTGGAGGAGATGGGGGTTGGCAGAGGGTGAAGCTTCGGACCAACGGAGGAGAACACAGCAACAAGGGTGCAGAGGGCAAAGTGGAGAGTTTCCCGCATAGAGGTTCCATGCTGACCAGCACTTACCAGCCCGAGAGGCTTGTCTGCTCATCGGCCAGGATGGGTGGGGGCTGGGAGCTGAGGCTCGGGCTTTGGAGATCAGATCCCAGGGAGAGAACTGGGGTTGGCTGCGTGAACACAGCCTGAAGGGGGCTAGCCAGGAGGGAGTCAGGTAAAAACTCTTGACCTGCTGAAAAGGCAAGAGACCATGTGTCAGGTGCACGAGGAGAGGGGATTCAGAGGACCACCTACACAAGCTCCAGAGATGGACATGAGCCACAGCTATCATAGTGGACACCAGAGACGGGCATGAAATGCTAAGGCTGTTGCTGCAGCCACCAAGAAGCCTGTGTGCAAGCACAGGTCACTATCCACACCTCCCCTCCTGGGAGCCTGTGCAGCCCACCACTGCCAGGGTCCTGTGATCCAGGGACAAATTCCCTGGGAGAACACATGGCGTGCCTCAGACTGTTGCAACGTCATGCTGACCTCTGCCACCGCAGGCTCACCCTGCATTCCATACCCCTCCCTCCCACGGGCCTGAGTGAGCCAGGGCCCCCTAATCAGCTGCTCCTTTAACACCATCCTGTCTAAGTAAAGAACAGATGCCCTCAGGTGACGTACACACAGAGGCAGGGCCAAATACAAAGCTGAAGCCCAGGAGCTGTGAGAACAAAGAAGAGAAAGGGAAATTTCTCCAAGCAGGCTCAGGAACAGGGGGTTAAATCTCCACAATCAACATGATGTACACTGCATCTGTGAAAAACCTGAATAGACAAAGAATCATCCCAAAATTGAGGTGGTGGATTTTGGGAACAACGATATATATATATATTTCCTTTTTCTCTTTTTGTGAGTGTATATGTGTATGCTTCTTTGTGTGATTTTGTCTGTATAGCTTTGCTTTTACCATTTGTCCTAGGGTTCTGCCTGTCTCTTTGGTTTTTTTTTCCTCACAACTTAAAAAATTTTTTTATTTTTAATAATTATTTTTTATTTTACAAACTTTTATTTTATTTCTTTCCTTTTCTTTCTTTCTTTCTTTCTTTCTTTCTTTCTTTCTTTCTTTCTTTCTTTCTCTTTCTTTCTTTCTCCCTTCCTTCCTTCCTTCCTTGCTCCCTCTCTCCATCCCTCTCTCTCTCTCTCTTTCTTCTTTCTTTCTTTCTCTCTCCTTTTCTTTCTTTCTTCCTTCCTTCCTTCCTTTCTTTCTTTCTTTCTTTCTTTCTTTCTTTCTTTCTTTCTCCCTTTTCTTCTGAGCCATGTGGCTGACAGGGTCTTGGTGCTCTGGACAGGTGTCAGGCCTGTGCCTCTGAGGTGGGAGAGCCGAGTTCAGGACATTGGTCCAGAAGAGACCTCCCAGTTCCACATAATATCAAACAGCGAACACTCTTCCAGAGATCTCTATCTCAACGCTAAGACCCAGGTCTACTCAACAACCAGCAAGCTACAGTGCTGCACACCCTATGCCAAATGACTAGTAAGACAGGAACACAACCCCACCCATTAGCAGAGAGGCTGCCTAAAATCATAATAAGGTCACAGACACCCCAAAGCACACCACCAGATGTGGTCCTGCCCACCAGAAAGACAAGATCCAGCCTCATACACGAGAACACAGGCACTAGTCCCCTCCACCAGGACACTTACACAGCCCACAGAACCAACCTTAGCCACTGGGGGCAGACACCAAAAACAACAGGAACTATGAAAATGCAGCCTGCGAAAAGGAGACACCCAAAAGACTAGGTTAAGCAAAATGAGAAGACAGAGAAACACACAGCAGATGAAGGAACAAGATGAAAACCCATCAGACCAACAAAATGAAGAGGAAACAGGCACTCTACCTGAAAAAGAATTCAGAGTAATGATAGTAAAGATGATCCAAAATCTTGGAAATAGAATGGAGAAAATACAAGAAACGTTTAACAAGGACCTAGAAGAACTAAATAGCAAACAAACAGTGATGAACAACACAATAAATGAAATTAAAACTTCTCTAGAAGGAATCAATAGCAGAATAACTGAGGCAGAAGAATGGATAAGTGACCTGGAAGATAAAATAGTAGAAATAACTACCACAGGGCAGAATAAAGAAAAAAGAATGAAAAGAATTGAGGACAGTCTCAGAGACCTCTGGGACAACATTAAACTCACCAACATTCGAATTATAGGGGTCCCAGAAGAAGAAGAGAAAAGGAAAGGGACTGAGAAAATATTTGAAGAGATTATAGTTGAAAAATTCCCTAATATGGAAAAGGAAATAGTTAACCAAGTCCAGGAAGCGTAGAGAGTCTCATACAGGATAAATCCAAGGAGAAACACACCAAGACACATATTAATCAAACTATCAAAAATTAAATGCAAAGAAAAAATATTGAAAGCTGCAAGGGAAAAACAACAAATAACATACAAGGGAACCCCCACAAGGTTAACAGCTGATCTTTGAGCAGAAACTCTGCAAGCCAGAAGGGAGTGGCAGAACATATTTAAACAGATGAAAGGGGAAAACCTACAACCAAGATTACTCTACCCAGTAAGGATCTCATTCATATTCAACAGAGAAATTAAAACCTTTACAGACAAGCAAAGGCTAAGAGAATTCAGCACCACCAAACCAGCCTTACAACAAATACTAAAGGAACTTCTCTAGGCAGGAAACACAAGAGAAGGAAAAGACTTACAATAACAAACCAAAAATAATTAAGAAAATGGTAATAGGAATACACATATCGCTAACTACCTTAAATGTAAATGGATTAAATGCTCCAACCAAAAGACATACACTGGCTGAATGGATACAAAAACAACACCTGTATATATGTTGTCTACAAGAGACCCACTTCAGAGCTAGGGACACATACAGACTGAAAGTGAGGGGATGGAAAAAGATATTCCATGCAAATGGAAATCAAAAGAAAGCTAGAGTAGCAATTCTCATATCAGACAAAATAGACTTTAAAATAAAGACTATTACAAGAGAAAAAGAAGGACACTACATAATGATCAAGGGATCAACCAAAGCAGAAGATATAACAATTGTAAATATTTATGCACCCAACATAGGAGCACCTCAATACATAAGGCAAATACTAACAGCCATAAAAGGGGAAATCGACAGTAACACAAACATAGTAGGGAACTTTAACACCCCACTTTCACCAATGGACAGATCATTCCAAATGAAAATAAATAAGGAAACACAAGCTTTAAATGATACATTAAACAAGATGGACTTAATTGATATTTATAGGACATTCCACCCAAAAACAACAGAATACACTTTCTTCTCAAGTGCACATGAAACATTCTCCAGGATAGATCATATCTTGGGTCACAAATCAAGCCTCGGTAAATTTTATAAAATTGAAATCGTATCAGATATCTTTTCTGACCACAACGCCATGAGATTAGAAATCAATTACAGGAAAAAAACAGTAAAAAATACAAACATATGGGGGCTAAACAATACACTACTTAATAACCAAGAGATCACTGAAGAAATCAAAGAGGAAATCAATGAAATCAAAAAATACCTAGAAACAAATGACAATGAAAATACGACGATGCAAAACCTAAGAGATGCAGCAAAAGTAGTTCTAAGAGGGAAGTTTATAGCAATACAAACCTACCTCAAGAAACAAGAAACATCTCAAATAAACATCTTAACCTTACACTTAAAGCAATTAGAGAAAGAAGAACAAAAAACGCCCAAAGTTAGCAGAAGGAAAGAAATCATAAAGATCAGGTCAGAAATAAATGAAAAAGAAATGAAGGAAACAATAGCAAAGATCAGTAAAACTAAAAGCTGGTTCTTTCAGAAGATAAACAAAATAGATAAACCATTAATTAGACTCATCAAGAAAAAAAGGGAGAAGTCTCAAATCAATAGAATTAGAAATTAAAAAGGAGAGATAACAACTGACACTGCAGAAATATGAAGGATCATGAGAGATTACTACAAGCAACTATATGCCAATAAAATGGATAACCTGGAAGAAATGCACAAATTCTTAGAAATGCACAACCTTCCGAGACTGAACCAGGAAGAAACAGAAAACATAAACAGACCAATCACAAGCACTGAAATGGAGACTGTGATTAAAAATCTTCCAACAAACAAAAGTCCAGTACCAGATGGCTTCACAGGTGAATTCTATCAAACATTTAGAGAAGACTTAAAACCTATCCTTCTCAAACTCTTCCAAAGTTTAGCAGAGGGAGGAACACACCGAGACTCATTCTACAAGGCCACCATCACCCTGATACCAAAACCAGACAAAGATGTCATAAAAAAAGAAAGCTACAGGCCAATATCACTGATGAACATAAATGCAAAAATCCTCAACAAAATAGTAGCAAACAGAATCCAGCAGCACATTAAAAGGATCATACACCATGATCAAGAGGGGTTTATCCCAGGAATGCAAGGATTCTTCAATATATGCAAATCAATCAATGTGATACACCACATTCACAAATTGAAGGATAAAAATCATATGATCATCTCAATAGATGCAGAAAAAGCTTTTGACAAAATTCAACATGGATTTATGATAAAAAAATCTTCCAGAAAGTAGGCATAGAGGGAACTTACCTCAACATAATAAAGGTCATATATGACAAACCCACAACCAACATCATTCTCAATGGTGAAAAACTGAAACCATTTCCACTAAGATCACGAAAAATACAAGGTTGCCCACTCTCACCACTATTATTCAACATAGTTTTGCAAGTTTTAGCCACAGCAATCAGAGAAGAAAAAGAAATTAAAGGAACCCAAACCAGAAAAGAAGAAGTAAAGCTGTCAGTGTTTGCAGATGATGTTATACTATACGTAGAGAATCCTAAAGACACTACCAGAACACTACTAGAGCTAATCACTGAATTTGGTAAAGTAGCAGGATACAAAATTAATGCTCAGAAATCTCTTGCATTCCTATACACTAATGATGAAAAATCTGAAAGTGAAATTAAGGAAACACTCCTATTTACCATTGCAATAAAAAGAATAAAATATCTAGGAATAAACCTATCTAAGGAGATATAAGACCTGTATGCAGAAAACCATAAGATACTGATGAAAGAAATTAAAGATGATACAAACAGATGGAGAGATATACCATGTTCTTGGATTGGAAGAAACAACATTGTGAAAATGACTACACTATCCAAAGGAATCTACAGATTCAGTGCAATCCCTATCAAACTACCAATGGCATTTTTCACAGAACTAGAACAAAAAATTTCACAATTTGTATGGAAACACAAAAGACCCCAAATAACCAAAGCAATCATGAGAAAGGAAAACGGAGCTAGAGGAATCGGGCTCCCTGACTTCAGACTATACTACAAAGCTACAGTAACCAAGACAGTATGGTACTGGCACAAAAACAGAAATATAGATCAATGGAACAGGAGAGAAAGCCCAGAGATAAACCCATGCACATATGGTCACCTTAATTTTGATAAAGGAGGCAAGAATATACAATGGAGAAAAGACAGCCTCTTCTATAAGTGGTGCCAGGAAAACTGCACAGCTACATGTAAAACAATGAAATTAGAACACTCCCTAACACCATACACAAAAATAAATTTAAAATGGATTAAAGGCCTAAATGTAATGTCAGACACTATAAAACTCTTAGTGGAAAACATAGGCAGGACACTCTATGACATAAATCACAGCAAGATCCTTTTGACCCATCTCCTAGAGAAATGGAAATAAAAACAAAAATAAACAAATGGGACCTAATGAAAGTTAAAAGCTTTTGCACAGCAAAGGACACCATAAACAAGACAAAAAGACAACCTTTAGAATGGGAGAAAATATTTGCAAAAGAAGCAACTGACAAAGGATTAATCTCCAAAATATACAAGCAGCTCATGCAGCTCAATATCAAAGAAAGAAACAACCAAATCCAAAAATGGGCAGAAGTCCTAAATAGACATTTCTCCAGAGAAGATATACAGATTGCCAACAAACACATGAAAGAATGCTAAACATCATTAATCATTAGAGAAATGCAAATCAAATCTACAATGAGGTACCAACTTATACCAGTCAAAATGGCCATCATTAAAAAATCTATGAACAGTAAATGCCAAGGAGGGTGTGGAGAAAAGGGAACCCTCTTGTACTGTTGGTGGGAATTAAATTGATACAGCCACTATGGAGAACGGTATGGAGGTTCCTTAAAAAACTAGAAATAAAACTACCATATGACCCAGCAATCCCACTACTGGGCATATACCCTGAGAAAACCATTATTCAAAAAGATTCATGTACCACAATGTTCATTGCAGCTTTATTTACAATAGCCAGGACATGGAAGCAACCTAAATGTCCATCATCGGATGAATGGATAAAGAAGATGTGGCACATATATGCAATGGAATATTACTCAGCCATAAAAAGAAATGAAATTGAGTTATTTGTAGTGAAGCAGATGGACCTAGAGTCTGTCATACAGGGTGAAGTAAGTCAGAAGGAGAAAAGCAAATACCATATGCTAACACATATATATGGAATCTAAAAAAAAAAAAAAAAGAAAGAAAAAGTTATGGAGAACCTAGGGGCAGGACAGGAATAAACATGCAGACGTTGAGAATGGACTTGAGGACACGGGGAGAGGGAAGGGTAAGCTGGGACGAAGTGAGAGAGTGGCATGGACTTCTATATGCTACCAAATGTAAAATAGATAGCTAGTGCGAGGCAGCCACATAGCACAGGGAGACCAGCTCAATGCTTTGTAACGACATATAAGGGTGGGATAGGGAGGGTGGGAAGGAGACACAAGAGGGAGGACATATGGGGATATATGTATATGTATAGCTGATTCAGTTTATTATAAAGCAGAAACTAACACACCATTGTAAAACAATTATACTCCAATAAAGATGTTAAAAATAAAACCTGCAAAACAAGATTCTCCCAACAATAATTCTTCTAGAAAACATTGGTTAATAAAAAAAACAAAACAAAACAAACAAAAAGGAAAAGATTATGTGTCCTTTCATGCTTTCTCAATCAATCTCTTCTCTTCTCTTCCCTTCCCTTTTGGGAGAATCAAACTGCCATGATATGCATAGCCCTGTGGAGAGGCCCACATGGCAGTAAACAGATATCTCTATCCAAAAGCCGGTGAGGAGCTGAAACTTGACAACAGCCATATGAGTGAGCTTGGGTGTGAATCCTCCCCAAGTCAAGCCCTGAGATATCTGCAGCCCCAGCTTACACCTGCATTGCAGCCTTGTGGGAGACCCAGAGGCAGAGGACACAGTTAAGCCATGCCCAAATTCATGATCCACAGAACTGTGAAATAATAACATGAGTTGTTTTAAACCAGTAAGACTTGGGGTAATTTATTATGGAACAATAGATAACTGATACACCTATCATACCACCCTCTGCTTTACTTCAAAACTATCCATTCTTTAAGAATAAAGACTAAAACCCTTAACACTTAAAGGCCTTTCTGACCTAGTTTTTGCTGACTTCTGCAACTCACCTAGTACCAGGCTCCCCTGTTTCCACAGTTCCAGACATCTCGTCTACCTGCAGATTCTAAAGAAGTCTTGGCTTCCTTCAACTCTCAGCAAAAGTGTCACTTCCCTGACTCCTCTGGTCCAGGATGGGCTCCATGATAGATGCTCTTATTAGGTACCTATTCCTTGACTTTACAAGGCTAATCAGCTGACCTCAGTCTGTAATCATACGTTCACATTTGAGGCTGTCTCAGTAAGGTCTATTGTAAGTTCCAGAAGAACAGGAATCATGTAGCAGGACCTATATCTCTTTATGCTACCCTTGTCTCCTCAGTACATGGCACAAATAAAATTATCAGTGTCTACTAAAACAATGAGTAGGTCTATGTCTTTGCTGGCACTTGCTATTCTGCCATTCAGAAAAGCTTTCCATCTCCCTTTCCCAATTCAGACACCAGCACTTTCTCTGAAGTCATTTCCAAGGACTTTGGTGAGGCTGGATGGGACAGAGACAAGACACACAGAGCTGTGTGAGCCATTGCAAAGGATCTACAATTTATTTCAGTGGATGGTGGGAATACAGTGGTGAGAAAAACAAATCCAGCCCTTGTTCTCATAGAGTTTATAGTCTGGTGGAAGAAAAGATGATAATCAAATCATCACACAACAATCTGTGATTATGGCAGTTGTACAGGCACTATGAAAACATGTCACGAGGAAGATGAGCTAATCTAGCAACAAGGGATCCCCTTTTATAGATGACCCCAGTCTTTTACTGCCCATCACATGGGTTTGTTATTCAAAGTGCACACATTTTCATGACCAGCTCTTTAGTTTCTCATTCCTACACTTCACTGTTCCCTCACTTTTCATTCCCCATCATAACAAACGTTATGAACAACTAAACTGGCAAATTAAAGACAAGGCACATTTTCTTTGTCCTCTCCATATATTTGCCTGGTGTTTTTAAAGAAACTAAAGAGAGAAAAATATGTATGGTGGGGCAAGACCCAAACACAGTCTTTACTTAGCAACAGTACACAAGAGTACATCTAGATGTATACAGCAAATAACTTCCATAAAATTAATGATCTAAAACCTCTTGATGGGAACCCTTTCCACTCAGATTATAAAACTTTGGCCAGCTCAAAAAATACTTCTGTTAAAGAAACATGGTTTCACTCCCTCTGTTTTGAAGCTTAAATGCCTTGATGGAAGAAGTAGAAAAATATTTCTCATTCAAAAGTAATGTTAGGAAGTCAAACCTATTATTCAACCATACATTGTAATAGAATATATATATGAAGTGTTTTGAGTGCCTCATAAAAAGGAAAATAAAAACAGTTTCTCTTTGATGAGTTACTATCATATCTTGCCTGGACCATGGCACCCCTAAAAAACTAAATAAAAATGAGCAGAAATAAATGAGCCTCAAGTTGCCACCTTCCCCAGAAGTTCTGAAGACTGCTACCAGGAAAAGCAGAGGTGATGGAAAGGAGAAGGACGTGGTGAGAGGAAATCAAACTTAAGAAGAACCAAGACATGAAAAGCAGCTGGTGGTCCCGGTAGATATGAGAGTTTGGATGATTCTTGTTTTCATCTCATCAATTTCAAACCTTGAGGTGACAAAATTTCATTCAGACATCAGAGCACTGATAGCAGTTTTCCACAAGACTTCACTCACACTTGCACATGACTGGCTCCACAATTCTGGGCAGACTGCAGTTTTCTACGAGTGATACGAGCTCATCACGGGAAAGGTGTCAATACGCTAATTTGCCCTGGAGATGACAGGTTGCATATGATATGTAAGGTTTGTAACTCCAAAGAATAACTGCCATCTCTCAGGCAGCCTGTGGTAGGAAATATCGGGCCGGGAGTATGTATGTCTGATCATATCATGCAATTTGGCATAGTAGGAATAATTGATAGAATTAAGGAACTGGCCCTTTTTGGATTTTCAGGTAATTTAGGAAATCCCATGTTTTATTTCCTCTTTCCTCACTCCCAAAATGTGTAATTCAACTCTCCAAATCATCCAATGTGAATTGTATAAAGAGCACCATCTAGTTTACTACTCTTCCTGATTTCACTCAGCAAAATGTATATGTCTTACCAGTTCTCCTGGCTAATTAGAAGTTCTGTACATTTGCTTTTATGTTCTTGTCAATCTGACATAATAAACATGAGGAGAATTCTAATTCATTTTTTCATTGTTAGAATATATTTTATTTACTTTCTAATAAAATTGGACCTAACTTTTGAGCTATAGCTTTTCTATGTTTCCATAATTAACACAAGTTATGGCTAACTGTGATTCTGTTTTGTCCTGATCCACATCAGGTGTTGGCAAGGAGTATCCAGTTCCAGGTGGTGGGTCACTGAGGTGATGCATGAGGTCTCATCCCTGGGAGAGAAGATCTACCATGGGGAAGGATCATGAAGAAATCAAGTCGTCTCCCAAACCATCATTATAATTGAACTAGAATATGTTTAAGAGTTAGAGGAGACACTTTTGGCTAAAAGTGAAACATCTACACTAGAGCCAGGTTAAGTGAAAAAGGGAATTTTATTTTCAAGATTCAAGTGTGCCTCACTGGGCCTGACTATATTGCTCTGAAATTACTGTATCTTTCTTCTTTTTCTCATCACTGTATGCCAGCTTTATTCCCCTTCCTTTCTATCTCAGCTGCCTAGGTATTTGTGCTTCTTGGGCCACAAAGCAGATTTGACTTTCATGAGTTTACCCTTGCTCTCTTCTCAAGAATGAACCAAGAGAGTGGGAGCAGGGGTGAGGATCAGGCAACCAATCCAGTTGTCAGGTATCCAGTGCAGTGAGGAACTCAAGGGATCAACTAATCCACTTTATGTTTTCTCTCTCCTCTCCCCCTTTACAGGTTTGTTTTACAGCTCCTGTTGTTAAAGGTTCTTGCAGTCCATATGCATATAAAGACATCTGTGCTTTTTCTGCCCTCTTGGTTTTATTTTCCTCTGTATTGGCTTTATTTGTTCCTAAAGCAATTGAGCTTCCTCCTTGTCACAGGAGACGATGACTACCCTGATCCTATACTCAATTTCCCCAATCCCTTTAATCCCAGCAAAAAGGAGATGTTCTCTCCCTCAAAGTCTGGATGTCAATTCAGAGAAAAACTCTGTTAATCACTGCTACTCATACACTGGGATTCTCTCATGGGGACCCCTGATTGGGTAAAGTGCACCTGCTGTGGCTGGGTGGGGACCCATTAGTGAGATGGGGACCATTAGTGATAACCCAGGACCTCAGGAATGAAGGAATTGCTCCCAAATGGAAGGAGATGTTGCTGCCTCCAGAATCTCACACAAAGTTCCAGGGTTACAGGTGGAGGCAGACTAGGAAACAGATCTTAGGCAATCTTTCTCCTGTATTAAGCCTCACTTCTAATTCAGGAAGTAAAAGCTTTGTTTCCAGTTAGAGACTGACTTCTCAGTATTTGGTTAGTCAAGGACATTTGGGGTCACTTCCCGGGATTCCTCAAATTCTGTTATTTACATTCAGGATGTGAATCATATACCTTCTGGAAAAAAAAGGTACCCTATGAAATACCATAACTACCACATAATAATCAATGGCAACCTTACCAACAAATGTCAACAAGTCCAATTTTATTAAACCCACATAATACTTTTTTCTTGTGGTAAAATACACATAGCATATTTACCAATTTTGCCATCTTTGAGTGTATAGTTCAGTGGCATTAATTACATTCACATTGTTGTGCAACTATTACCACCATCCATCTTCAGAACATTTTCATCTTCCCAAACTGAAACTTATACCCCTTAAACAATAGCTCTCCATTCCCTCCTCCCCCCTGCCCTTGACAACCACAATTCACATTGCGTCTTTGTGAATTTAACTACTCTAGGTACCTCATATAAGTAGAATGATACAGTATTTGTGCTTTTGTGACTGGCTTATTTCACTTAGCACAATGTCTAAAAAATTCATCCATGGTCCAGCATGTGTCAGAATTTCCTTCCTATTTAAAGCTGAATGATATTCCATTGTATATGTATACCACATTTTGTTTATTCATTCACCCATGGATGGATGGACACTTAGACTGCTTTCACATTTTGACCACTGTGAATAATGCTGCTATGAACATATACAAATATCTATTTGAGTCTCTATTCTTTTGGGGATATACCCAGAAGCTGGATCATATGGTAATCCTATTTTTAATGTTTTGAAGAAACACTATACTGTTTTACATAGCAGCTGCACCATTTTACATTCCCACCAACAATGTACAAGTGTTCCAATTTCTTTACATTCTCGCTAATGTTTGTTATTTTCCTTCTTTTTTTTTTTAATAACAGCCAAGCTAATGAGTATGAAGTGGTATCTCACTGTGGTCCTTATTTGTATTTCCCTAATGATTACTGAGGTTGAACATCTTTTCATGTGCTCTTATATATCTTCTTTGGAGAAATGTTTATTCAAGTTCTTTGCCGATTTTTAAATTGAGCTGTTGGGTTTTTTGTTGTTGAGTTATAAGAATTTTTAATATTTTCCGGGTATTAATCTCTTAACAGATATATGATTTGCAAATATCTCCTCCCATTCTCTGGGTTGCCTTTCACTATGTTATTAGTGTTTTGTGATGCACAAAAGTTTTTTATTTTGATGAAGTCCAATTTGTCTACTTTTCCTTTTTTTGCCTGTGCCTTTGGTGTCATATCCAAGAAATAATTGCCAAATACAATGTCATAAAGCTTTTGCTCTATTTTTCTTCTATGAGTTTTACAGTTTTAGATCATGTGTTTAGGTCTTTGATCCATTTGAATTAATTTTTGGGTATAGTATTATATAAGGACCCAACTTCATCCTTTTGCATGTATTAATAGACATCCAATTTTCCATTTGTTGAAAGGACTGCCTTTCCCCATTGGATGGTTTTGGTGGCCCTGTGAAAAATCATTTGATTATATATGTAAGGGTCTATTTCTGGGCTCTCTATTTTATTCCATTGGCCTCTATGTCTGTCTTTATGCCAATACCACACTGTTTAAATATTGTAGATTTGTAGTAAGTTTGAAATCAGAAAGTGTGAGACCTACAAATTTGTTCTTTTTTTTTCAATATTGTTTTGGCCATGCAGAGTACGTTGAGATTCCATATAAATTGGGGGATGAATTTTACACATAGTACTTTTTAAATTGCAAATTTTAATTTTAATTTTCCCATTTAGAGAGATGACCTTTCACTCTCATCAAATACAGCTTCTCTAAATAAGGTCCTTGAGAGTGGTAAAGAATAAATCTAAATATCTCTACATCTCTAAGTTGAAACATATACACTATATTATGAGATATTCCTTCTTAGTCTTTTCTGTGGCCTTCCTTTTCCATGTGTCTGAGAGTGGTGCAACCCTATGGCTCTGCCTCAGCCCCTTCTTTTCTCTCTGTGTACTCTCTCATTCAAAGTCATGGTGACCATTACTTTGGATATATGTCCAACAGTCCAAAACTTTAATCTCCAGTTCTGATGTCTTTCCTGAACCACAAAACCATATATAAATAACCTATTTGTCATCTCCCGTTAGATATGCAGTTTGCCATCTCCCATTAGCTATACAGTAGGCAGTTCAAATTTACTACATTTACAACAAACATCATATATTCTCCTTCCCTGCTCTTCAGTATCAGCAAATATTACTATTATCCATCTAGTCATTCCAGCCAGAATTAGGAGTCATCTTAGATTCTTAATTCTCACACATTTATCTAATTTCTCCTCAAGCTCTGAATCTACTTATGAAATGTATCCCAATCTGCCATTTCTCTCCATCTTCATCACTACCACCCTCGATCAAGCCACATCACCTCTTGCCTGAATTAGTCACAGAACAAGTGATGCCAGAAGGAGAAAATGAATTCATCACCTGTTTGAAGGAACTTCGAGTTCTGGTCTTCTTTCTCAGTGTGCCTGCTATCATTTAGTTTTTTTGTTTGTTTGTTTGTTTGTTTTTCAAGTTTTTTTTAAATTTATTTATGGCTGTGTTGTGTCTTTGTTTCTGTGCGAGGGCTTTCTCTAGTTGTGGCAAGCGGGGGCCACTCTTCATCACGGTGCGCGGGCCTCTCACTATCGCAGCCTCTCTTGCTGTGGAGCACAGGCTCCAGACGCGCAGGCTCAGTAATTGTGGCTCACGGGCCCAGTCGCTCCGTGGCATGTAGGATCTTCCCAGACCAGGGCTCGAACCCGTGTCCCCCGCATTGACAGGCAGATTCTCAACCACTGCGCCACCAGGGAAGCCCTTATCATTTAGTTTTTATAGTTCTCATATAGCTGCTCCATGAATTCTGTCTAGAATATATGGTTGTATTCAGTGGGAAAGTCAGGGTTATACGTGCTCACTCTGTATTCCCTGAAAGCAATACTGAATTTCAGATTTTTGAGAAATACTCATGCAAAAATGGTCAAAGGACAAGTGGAAAGTGAGATGGTTTGGAGCTCTTTCAATTTTATAGAAAACACATTTTAAATTTCTTTTACACTAATCTTAAAGCCTAGATGTATAGAGCATCAGGAGAACCACACAATTTTTCTTACTTTGAAAAGTAAGGACAAGCAAATGCAAAATTGGCCAATCAGAGGAGGTTTAAAGAAAGCTAAACATATCCTTGGTACAGACAAAAAGAATCCCAAAAGAACTTCTCTCTTTCCAATCTGAGAGGAAAGAAAATGAGCCCCTGTAGGTAAGAAAGAGAAGGGTGAATTCCCTAGTATATTTCTGTTTTCTTTTCTTTCCAAACCTAGGCAATACCATAGTGCTGATAGCAGTATGGCTGCTAGGCAAAGATAGCTACAGCCACCAACAGAAGGCACCTAAATCTCAGAAGGAGAGGAAATCTCTCTTGCCAGAGAAACTATGCTTCTAAGAACATAGAGTGAATCCCCAATGCTTTTTATCCTTCTCTGTGCTAGGCTCTGGATACAGAGAGAGATGAAAGATGCAGAGGATAGAGTTGGGAAACTGAAGCCCACATTTCTGGCAATAGGACTGGAAAGGAGATTAGAGATCAAAAATATGATCCTAAGTTGTATATGAATACTTGGGCTCACCTTTTAACTGTGAATACATGGATATGACCCTAAATATAACTCCACAGGTCATGGATATGACCCTAAATATAACTCCATGGTCACAGGCTGGCCACTTTTGGTGCTTGGAAAGACTAATACAAATAGCAATGTAAATGTTTTGAAAATGGAACCAACAGTAGAACCACAGACCACTGAAGGAACTTGCAGATTAAATCTGACCTGGAAGATTGCTTGTTAAAACAGCAACAACAACAACAAAAGACATTGTCTTGAGGTTTTAAAAAAGACATAGAGTTTCAAAAAATAATATGCAAAATATCCAGGATATAATCTAAAATAACTCAGCATATAAAGAACCAGGAAAATCTCAAAATGCAAAGTAAAAAACAGTGCCAAACACAATCATGAGATAACACAGATATTGGACTTTAAAACACCATTACAACTATTATTTATTTATTACTAGCCTATTTATTACTAACTTATTTTTTATTATTAACTATCATTTTTTATTTAAAGCAGCTATTATAATCCAAGTAAAGACAAACACTCATTTATTTTTATTTTAATTTATTTTGGGGGAGGGGTTGTTGTTTTCTTTTTTTTTTTTTTTTGAATTTTTGAATTATATTTTATTTATTTTTTATAAAGCAGGTTCTTATTAGCCATCAGTTTTATCCACATCAGTGTATACAAGTCAATCCCAATTCATCACACCACCCCCCCCCCCACTGCCACTTTCCCCCCTTGGTGTCCATACATTTGTTCTCTACATCTGTGTCTCAATTTCTGCACTGCAAACCAGTTCAACTGTACCATTTTTCTAGGTTCCACATATATGCATTAATATATGATATTTGTTTTTTTTCTTTCTGACTTACTTCACTCTGTATGACAGTCTCTAGATCCATCCACCTCTCAACAAATGACCCAATTTCTTTCCTTTTTATGGTTGAGTAATATTCCATTGTATATATATACCACATCTTCTTTATCCATTCATCTGTCAATGGGAATTTAGGTTGCTTCCATGACCTGGCTATTGTAAATAGTGCTGCAATGAATATTGGGGTGCATGTGTCTTTTTGAATTACGGTTCTCTCTGGGTATAGGCCCAGTAGTGGGATTGCTGGATCATATGGTAATTCTATTTTTAGTTTTTTAAGGAACCTCCATCCTGTTCTCCATAGTGGCTGTATCAATTTACGTTCCCACCAACATTGCAAGAGGGTTCCCTTTTCTCCACACCCTCTCCAGTATATGTTGTTTGTAGATTTTCTGATGATGCCCATTCTAACTGGTGTGAGGTGATACCTCATTGTAGTTTTGATTTGCATTTCTCTAATAATTAGTGATGTTGAGCAGCTTTTCATGTGTTTCTTGGTCCTCTGTATGTCTTCTTTGGAGAAATGTCTATTTAGGTCTTCTTCCCATTTTTGGATTGGGTTGTTTGTTTTTTTAATATTAAGCTGCATGAGCTGTTTATATATTTTGGAGATTAATTCTTTCTCCATTGATTCGTTTGCAAATATTTTCTCCCATTCTGAGGGTTGTCTTTTGGTCTTGTTTATGGTTTCCTTTGCTGTGCAAAAGCTTTGAAGTTTCATTAGGTCCCACTTGTTTATTTTTGTTTTTATTTCCATTATTCTAGGAGGTGGATCAAAAAGATCTTGCTGTGATTTATCTCAAAGAGTGTTCTTCCTATGTTTTCCTCTAAGAGTTTTATAGTGTCCGGTCTTACATTTAGGTCTCTAATCCATTTTGAATTTATTTTTGTGTATGGTGTTAGGGAGTGTTCTAATTTCATTCTTTTATATGAAGCTGTCCAGTTTTCCCAGCACCACTTATTGAAGAGACTGTCTTTTCTCCATTGTATATCCTTGCCTCCTTTGTCATAGATTAGCTGACCATAGGTGCGTGGGTTTATCTCTGTGCTTTCTATCTTGTTCCATTGATCTATGTTTCTGGTTTTGTGCCAGTACCATATTGTCTTGATTACTGTAGCTTTGCAGTATAGTATGAAGTCAGGGAGTCTGATTCCTCCAGCTCCGTTTTTTTCCCTCAAGACTGCTTTGGCTATTCAGGGTCCTTTGTGTCTCCATAAAAATTTTACAATTTTTTTGTTTTAGTTCCGTAAACAATGCCATTGGTAATTTGATAGGGATTGCATTGAACCTGTAGATTGCTTTGGGTAGTATAGTCATTTTCACAATGTTGATTCTTCCAATCCAAGAACATGGTATATCTCTCCATCTGTTGGTATCATCTTTAATTTCTTTCATCAGTGTCTTATAGTTTTCTGCATACAGATCTTTTGTCTCCCTTGGTAGGTTTATTCCTAGGTATTTTATTCTTTTTGTTGCAATGGTAAATGGGAGTGTTTCCTTAATTTCTCTTTCGGATTTTTCATCATTAGTGTATAGGAATGCAAGAGATTCCTGTGCATTAATTTCGTATCCTGCAACTTTACCAAATTCATTGATTAGTTCTAGTAGATTTCTGGTGGTATCTTTAGGATTCTCTATGTAGAGTATCATGTCATCTGCAAACAGTGACAGTTTTACTTCTTCTTTTCCAATTTGTATTCCTTTTATTTCTTTTTCTTCTCTCATTGTCATGGCTAGGACATCCAAAACTATCTGGTATAATAGTTGTAAGAGTGGACATCCTTGTCTTGTTCTTGATCTTAGAGGAAATGCTTTCAGTTTTTCACCATTGAGAATGATGTTTGTTGTGAATTTCTCATATTATGTTGAGGTAGGTTCCCTCTATGCCCACTTTCTGGAGAGTTTTTATCATAAATGGGTGTTGAATTGTGTCAAAAGCTTTTTCTGCATCTACTGAGATAATCATATGGTTTTTCTTCTTCACTTTTTTAATATGGTGCATCACGTTGATTGATTTGCATATATTGAAGAATCCTTGCATCCCTGGGATAAATCCCACTTGATCTTGGTGTATGATCCTTTTAATGTGTTGTTGGATTCTGTTTGCTAGTATTTTGTTGAGGATTTTTGCATCTATATTCATCAGTGATATTGGTCTGTAATTTTCTTCTTTTGTAGTATCATTGTCTGGTTTTGGTATCAGGGTGATGGTGTCCTCATAGAATGAGTTTGGGAGTTTTCCTTCCTCTGCAATTTCTTGGAAGAGTTTGAGAAGGATGGGTGTTAGCTCTTCTCTAAATGTTTGATAGAATTCACCTGTGAAGCCATCTGGTCCTGGACTTCTGTTTGTTGGAATATTTTAAATCACAGTTTCACTTTCATTACTTGTGATTGGTCTGTTCATATTTTCTATTTCTCCTTAGTTCAGTCTTGGAAGGTTATACCTTTTTAAGAATCTGTCCATTTCTTCCAGGTTGTCCATTTTATTTGTATAGAGTTGCTTGCAGTAGTCTCTTAGGATGCTTTGTAATTCTGCAGTGTCTGTTGTAACTTCTCCTTCTTCATTTCTAATTTTATTGATTTGAGTCCTCTCCCTCTTTTTCTTGTTGAGTCTGGCTAATGGTTTATCAATTTTGTTTATCTTCTCAAAGAACTAGCTTTTAGTTTTATTGATCTTTGCTATTGTTTACTTTGTTTCTATTTCATTTATTTCTTCTCTGATCTTTATGATTTCTTTCCTTCCACTAACTTTGGGTTTTGTTTGTTTTTCTTTCTCTAGTTCCTTTAGGTGTAATGTTAGATTGTTTGAGATTTTTCTTGTTTCTTTAGATAGGCTTGTATAGCTATAACCTTCCCTCTTGGAACTGCTTTTGCTGCATCCCATATGTTTTGGATCATCGTGTTTTCATTGTCATTTGTCTCTAGGTATTTTTTGATTTCCTCTTTGATTTCTTCAGTGATCTCTTGGTTATTTAGTAACGTATTGTTTAGCCTCCATGTGTTTGTGTTTTTTTACGTTTTTTTCCCTGCAATTCATTTCTAATCTCATAGCGCTATGGTCAGAAAAGATGCTTGATATGATTTCAATTTTCTTAAATTTACTGAGGCTTGATTTCTGACCCAAGATGTGATCTATCCTGGAGAATGTTCCATGAGCACTTGAGAAGAAAGTGTAATCTGCTGTTTTATGGATGGAATGTCCTATAAATACCAATTAAATCTATCTGCTTTATTGTGTCATTAAAAACTTCTGTTTCCTTATTTATTTTCATTTTGGATGATCTGTCCATTTATGTAAGTGAGGTGTTAAAGTCCCCCACTATTACTGTGTTACTGTTGATTTCCTCTTTTAGAGCTCTTAGCAGTGCCTTATATATTGAAGTGCTCCTACGTTGAGTGCGTATATATATAATTGTTATACCTTCTTCTTGGATTGATCCCTTGATCATTGTGTAGTGTCCTTCCTTGTCTCTTATAACATTCTTTATTTTAAAGTCTATTTTATCTGATATGAGTATTGCTAGTCCAGCTTTCTTTTGATTTCCATTTGCATGGAATATCTTTTTCCATCCCCTCACTTTCAGTCTGTGTGTGTCCCTAGGTCTGAAGTGGGTCTCTTGTAGGCAACATAAATATGGGTCTTGTTTTTATATCCATTCAGCAAGCCTGTGTCTTTTGGCTGGAGCATTAAATCCATTCATGTTCAAGGTAATTATCGATATGTATGTACCTATGAACATTTTCTTAATTGTTTTGGGTTTGTTTGTGTAGGTCCTTTTCTTCTCTTGTGTTTCCCACTTAGAGAAATTCCTTTAGCATTTGTTGTAGAGGTGGTTTGGTGGTGCTGAATTCTCTTAGCTTTTGCTTGTCTGTAAAGCTTTTGTTTTCACCATCGAATCTGAATGAGATCCTTGCTGGGTAGAGTAATCTTGGTTGTAGGTTCTTCCCTTTCATCACTTTAAGTATATCATGCCACTCCCTTCTGGCTTGTAGAGTTTCTACTGAGAAATCAGCTGTTAACCTTATCGGAGTTTCCCTGTATGTTATTTGCTGTTTTTCCCTTGCTGCTTTCAATTATTTTTCTTTGTCTTTAATTTTGCCAATTTGATTACTATGTGTCTCGGTTTGTTTCTCCTCCGGTTTATCCTGTATTGGACTCGCTGCACTTCCTGGACTTCGGTGGCTCTTCCCTTCCCCATGTTAGGGAAGTTTTCGACTATAATCTCTTCAAATATTTCTTGGGTCCTTTCCCTCTCTCTTCTCCTTCTGGGACCCTTATAATGCAAATGTTGTTGTGTTTAATGTTGTCCCAGAGTTCTCTTAGGCTGTCTTCATTTCTTTTCATTCTTTTTTCTTTATTCTGTTCCACAGCAGTGGATTCCACCATTTTGTCTTCCAAGTCACTTATCCATTCTTCTGCCTCAGTTTTTCTGCTATTGATTCCTTCTAGTGTAGTTTTCATTTCAGTTATTGTATTGTTCATGTCTGTTTGTTTGTTCTTTAATTCTTCTAGTTCTTTGTTAATCATTTCTTGCATCTTCTCAATCTTTGCCTCCATTCTTTTTCCAAGGTCCTGGATCACCTTCACTATCATTATTCTGATTTCTTTTTCTGGAAGGTTCCTATCTCCACTTCATTTGGTTGTTTTACTGAGGTTTTATCTTGTTCCTTCATCTGGTACATAGCCCTCTGCCTTTTCATCTTGTCTGTCTTTCTGTGAATATGACTTTTGTTCCACAGGCTGCAGGATTTTAGTTCTTCTTGCTTCTGCTGTCTGCCCTCTGGTGGATGATGCTGTCTAAGTGGCTTTTGCAAGTTTCCTGGTGGGGGACTGGTGGTGGGTAGAGCTGGCTGTTGCTTTGGTGGGCAGAGCTCTGGAAAACTTTAATCCACTTGACTGCTGATGAGTGGGGCTGGGTTCCCTCCCTGTTGGTTGTTTGGCCTGAGGCAACCCACACTGGAGCCTAACTGGGCTCTTTGGTGGGGCTAATGGCAGACACTGGGAGGGCTCATGCCAAGGAGTACTTCCCAGAACGTCTGCTGCCAGTTTCCTTGCCCTCACGGTGAGCCACAGCCACCCCCCGCCTCTGCAGGGTACCCTCCAACACTAGCAGGCAGGTCTGGTTCAGTCTCCCCTGGGGTCACTCTTCCTTCCCCTGGGTCCTGATGTGCACACTACTTTGTTTGTGCCCTCCAAGAGTACAGCCTCTGTTTCCCCCGGTCCTGTCAAAGTCCTGCAATCAAAACCCACTAGACTTCAAAGTCTGATTCTCTAGGAATTCCTCCTCCTGTTGCCGGATCCCCAGGTCCAGAGGCCTGACGTGAGACTCAGAACCTTCACTCCAGTGGGTGGACTTCTGTGGTATAAGTGTTCTCCAGTCTGTGAGTCACCCACCCAGCAGTTATGGGATTTGATTTTATTGTGATTGCGCCCCTCCTACCATCTCATTGTGGCTTCTCCTTTGTCTTTGGATGTGGGGTACCCTTTTTGGTGAGTTCCAGTGCCTTCCTGTCCATGATTGCCCAGCAGCTGGTTGTGATTCTGGTGTTCTCGCAAGAGGGGGTGAGAGCACGTCCTTCTACTCTGCCATCTTGGTCCACCATCGGTTGTTGTTTTCTTGATCTGGGTAGTCTTCCTGTTCCTCTCCTGCTCTCCAGACCTGTGCTGTCCAAAATGCTGGCCACAAGTCACACATGCACCTGCTGGTCTTTGAGGGTCTTCTGAGGAGGCAGGGGGCAGCTTTTTTCTTTCTTCGGTGCTTCATCTAGTTTCACTTGCTCATAGGGTGCGACCTGCAGAGGCCTCGCCTCCAGCACTTCAGACCAGAGTTCCTTGTGTGAAACAGATGCATGTGACACTGCAATTCAAGATGGCAGAGGTGGCCCCAAACACTCTTAAAATGAAGGGAAAGATAGAAAGTCTCCACAAAAAAAAAAAGAAAATATAAAGAAGAACTATATAGAAATTTTAAAACTAAATATCAATAACTGAATAAAAAATTCACAGGCTGGGTTCAATAGCAGAATAGAGAAGATAAAGGAAAGGGTAAGAAAACTTGAAGATATATCAATAAAAATTATCCAATATGAACAACAGAATAGAGAAATAATTAAATGAGCAAAGCCTAAGGGATCTTTGAACAATACAAAAAGACTTAACATTTGTGTTTTTGGAATTCTACAAAGAGAGAAGGATAAGCATGGAGTAGAAAAAAAATATTTGAAAAAATAATATCAAAACTTCCAAATGTGGCAAAAGATATGAAATTAAAGATTCAATAAGCTTAGCAAACCCCAAACAAGATAAGCTATTAAAAAAGCCCTGCATGCTTAGAGATATTGTAACAAAACTGCTGAAAACTGAAACCAACAAAAATTCCTTGAAAGAGTCAGAGAATGGCTCCAGGTTCCAGGCCAAATCCCATGGACCCAGGCTTCTGGCTAACCCCAGTGCCAGGTCAGCACCCCCAGCCCCAGTCTCCAGGTTAGCTCCTGCAGACCCGGGGTTCCAGCCCACCCAGCATCAGGCCAGCCTCCACAGATCCAGATGCCAGGCC
This sequence comes from Balaenoptera acutorostrata, assembly GCF_949987535.1. Classification (NCBI taxonomy): domain Eukaryota; kingdom Metazoa; phylum Chordata; class Mammalia; order Artiodactyla; family Balaenopteridae; genus Balaenoptera; species Balaenoptera acutorostrata. Next base: position 35,691,105 of record NC_080069.1, read on the forward strand.
CATTCCAGTGATCCTCAGCACCTGGTTAGCCCCCATGGGTGCAGGATCCAAGCCATCCCACACAGACCAGGTCCTAGACCCACTACCACAGATTCAAGTGCCAAACCTGCCTTAGTGAGCCCAGGCACCAAGCCATCCCACATGGACCCAAGCACCAGGCCTGCCCCTACTCCAGCTGATATGACCAAATGACTCACCCAGAATCTCTGGATAAGATGACTGGTGAAGGCCTTTCCCTGTGGAAGCCAGTCTATAAAGATTGAAAGAGATGCCTACTTTCTCAGTTGCACAGATACCAACACAATGCCACTAGGATCATGGATAATCAAGGAAACATGACACCAGCAAAAGAAACTAATAAAGCTCCAATGACTGACCCTAAAAAAAAAAAGAAAAATAGAGATCTATGAATTTTCTGAATTCAGAATAATCGTCTTAAAGAAATTCAGTGAACTACAAGGAAACACAGACAACTCAATGAAATAAAGGAAACAATGCACGAACAAAAAGAAATTCAACAAAGAAATTCAAATCATTAAATAAAACCAAACACAAATCCTAGAGTTGAAGAATATAATGACTGAACTGAAGAATTCAATAGAGAATTTGAAAGGCACTCAATCAAGCAGCAGAAAGAATTAGTGAACTAGAAGTCAGCCATTTGAAATTATCCAGACAGAGGAACAACAACAACAAAAAGAAAAAAAGAGTGAAGAAAGCATATGTAAATTATGGGACACCATTAAAAGTAACAATCTATGCACAACTGAAGTACCAGAAAGAGAAGAGAGGTAGAAAGGGGCAGAAAGCTTATATGAAGTAATAATGGTCATAACTTCCCAAACCTGGGGAGAGATTTGAACATCCAAATTTATAAAGCTAATAGGTTACCTCAAAATTTCAATCTAAAATGATCTTCTGCAAAACATATTATAATAAAACTGTCAAAAATCAAAGACAAAGAACTTTTAAAACATTAATGGAAAAATATTACTCATCTATAAGGGAATCCCCATAAAACTCAGTGGATTTCTCAACAGAAACTCAGCAGGCCAGGAGAGAGTGGGAAGATATATTCAAAGTGCTGAAAGAAAAGCTTCCAACCAAGAATCCTTTACTCAGAAAAGTTGTTCCTCTGACATGAAGTGAACATAAAGAATTTCCCAAATAAATAAAGCTGAGGGAGTTCATTGTCACTAGACAAGCCTTACAAGAAATACTAAAATGAGATCTTCAAGCTGAAAAGAAAGGACACTAATTAGTAACATGAAAACATATGAAAATATGGAACACAATGGTAAAGGTAAGTATATAATCAGATTTAGAATACTCTAATACTGTAATATGGCATGTGTTAATCACTTAAATCTAATATAAAGATTAAAGAATACAAATACTTTTTTGTAAAAAAAAGCTATAGCTGCAATAACTTGTTAAAAATTCACAATACACAATATAAGAAGATGTAAATTGTGGCATCAACAGAATAAAATCTGTGAGGAGAAGTAAAAGAGTAGAATTTTTGTATGAAATCAAAGTTAAGCTGTCATTCTCTTAAAATAGACTGTTAAATCAATCAGATATTTCAAGTAAGCCTCACAGGAACCACAAAACAAAAACTTAAGTAGATACACACAAGATAAAGAGAAAGAAATCAAAGTATATCACTATATAAAATTATCAATTTACAAAGAAAGACAGCAAGAGGGAAAGAAAGGGGAAAAGAAGCTACAAAACAGCAAGAAGACAATAAACAAAATGGCAATAGTAAGTCCTTACCTATCAATAATTCTTTAAATGTAAATAGATTAAATTCTCCAACCAAAAGGCACAGAGTGGCTGAATGGAGAAAATAAAACAAGATCCAACTATATGCTGCCTATAAGAGACTCACTTCAGCTTCAAGGACACACAATGGCAAAAGATATTCCCTACAAATGGAAACAAACAAAGAGAAGAGGTATTTATATTTATATTAAACAAAAATAGGCTTTAAGTCAAAAGCTATAACAAGAGACAAAGAACATCATTGTATAATGATAAAGGGATCAATTCATCAAGAGGATATAACCATAGTAAATATAGATGCAACAAACATCAGAGCACTTAAATACATCAAGCAAATACTATCAGATCTGAAGGGAATAATAGACAACAATACAATAAGTAGGGGATTTCAATACCCCCACTTTCAACAAAGGATAGATCATTCAGACAGAAAATCAATGTGAAAACATTGGATCTGAACTATACTTTAGAGCATATAGACCTAACAGATATACACAGAACATTTCACCCAACAGCAGCAGAATACACCTTCTGCTCAAGCCCATGTGGAATAATCTCCAGGATAGATCATATGTTAGGTCACAAAACCAGTCTCGACAAATTTTAAAAGACTGAAAAGACACCAAGGATTTTATCTGCTCAATGGTGTGGAACTAGAAATCAATAACAAGAGGAAACTGTAAAATTCACAAACGTAAATTAAACAACACAGTCTTAAACAACCAATGGATCAAAGATAAAGTCAAAAGAGAAATCAAAAATGCTTTGAGGCAAACAAAAATGGAAACACAATATACCTAAACTGATGGGATACAGCAAAAGCATTTCTAAGAGGGAAGTTGATAGTGATACATTAAGAAAAGAGAAGCTCTCACATAAGCAACCTAACTTTATACCTCAAGGAACTAAAACAACAAAAACAAAGTCCAAAATAAGAAAGAAGGAGATGACAAAGATAAGAGCAGAAGAAGTAAATCAAATATAGAATAGAAAAAACGAGAAAAGGTCAACAAAACTAAAAGTTGGTTTTTTGAAAAGATAAACAAAACTGACAAATGTTTAGCTAGACTTACCAAGAAAAAAAAGAAAAAACTCAAATAAATAAAATTACCAGCAAAAGAGAGACATTACAACTGATACTACAGAAATTACAAAGAATTATTAAGAGACTACTATGAACAATTACACACCAACAAATTGCACAACTTAGAAGATATGGATGAGAAACATACAACCTACCAAGTATGAATCATGAAGAAATATAAAATTTCAACAGGCCAATAATGAGTAAGGAGATTGAATCAGCAATCAAAAAGTTCCCAACAAAGAAAAGCCCAGGACCAGATAGATTTACTAGTAAATTCTACCAAACATTTAAAAAAAGTTAACCCCAATTCCTCTCAAACTCTTCCAAAAAAATTGAAGAGTAGGAAACACTCCCAAACTCATTTTACAAAGCCAGCATTACCCTGACACCAAAGCCAGATAGTACACTACAAAATACTACAAACAAAACAAAAACAACAATAAAAAACCTACAGGATTTATCTCAAACACCACATTTTCCATGAAGCTTTTCTTGTTCTCCAAATGGGAGGAAAATGCATGTGTGCAAAATGCCTGGCCTCTGTTGTCAAATAGACCTGGGTTTGAATTCTGACTACATTTGAAGCTCTATGGTCTTGGTCATATTTCTTAGCTTCTCTGAATCCCAGTTATCTCACCTGCAAATTTGTTAGAAAATTATGCAAAATACTATATGAAAAAATAGCTTGGCAAAGAGTTCCTCAATGCATTTTGTCTCTCTTCTCTCTTCTTTCTACTTTAGAGAGTCACTAGACACACAAGATTAATTTGTCCCTCTAATTTGGAACTTACTTGTACTGCAATTGAGCAGTGTCAACCATTTCCCCTATTGTCACCATTTTTCTTCTGTGTTCTGCAATCAACTCAGGTTTGTTCAGTTGAGCACCAGAGGTCAGATGCTGGAGAAAGAGTATACCTGACCAGCCCAACCTCAAAACTTTCAAAGATAAATTGCAGAGGAATGAAATACAATCAGTTTCTACAAAACAGATTCTACCAAACCAGAGGTGATGAGGTAAGGAGGGTCAGATATCAGCACAATCAGGGAGGCTTCAGGGAGATGGTGCAGTCTGGGCTCCCAGCCTACAGGATTGAGAGATTTGGATAAGTGAACCAGACCAACGAGGGCTCTACACAAAGGGACTTGCAGGAGCAAAGACTGAGAGGGGTAAATTAACCTGTAGTACTGTAAAGATGAGAGAACTCTTTTGGTTAAAGCAAATGGTTTGTGATGAAGAGCTATGAACAACATTTGATAGGTGATTTAGGGACACATTTTCAAAGGGAAAAGAAACATTTTCTTCTGTTAAACAAATTAAATACTAAATAATTTTATGTAAGTGTATCTTCCTATAACTATCAAATATGAGGGATCTTTTGGGGGTAATGAAAATGTTCTATAAGTATTGTGGTGATAATTTAATTATACACTTCAAATGGGTGAATTTTATTGGATATAAATTATACCTCAATAGAGTTGGGGTTTTTTTTGAAAAACTAAAAGGATAATTGGGGGAAAGAGAGTGCATTAAGTTGTTATTACCTCTGATTGCCAGTTCATGCTAGGTCTATTGTAATTTCTTTTAATCTCGGTTGCTCAAAGTAGATCCTTGATCCATATTAGTTGAGTGAATAAATGTTTTATAGGCAACTAAGTTAAATACAGTGTAAACTAAACATAGTTGTTTCCTCATCTGTTTTATATTTAAGCCATTGAGGAAATTTTCTCCTTTTAAATATGCCTTTTGAATTCATGTCAAAATTTTGGAGGAAATGATTTTGTTTTAAAAAATTCTTCTCTTTTTTTAAATTTAATTTAATTTAATTTTATTTATTTATTTGTGCCAGGTCTTAGTTGCGGCATGCTTGTGGGATCTAGTTCCCTGACCAGGGATCAAACCCAGGCCCCCTGCATTGGGAGTTCAGAGTCTTAAGCCCTGTGCCACCAGGGAAGTCCCTAAAAAGTTCTTTTCTGAGAGAAGAGTTTTGAAGGTCCAGCCATGGCATCCACCAACACCAATAACGATTCAGGCTGAGATCTGAGCCAACAGGAGAACAGATAGGCCCAAGGAAGCTTGTCAAAAATCCTTCTGTTTTTCTATATTGCATGCTTGCGCATGGAAGAAAACAAGTAATAAAACAAGGGAAGCAACTATATTGAAATGATTACATATGCAGGATAACGTGCCAAGAGAAGAAATCGCAAAACCCTTATTTAAAAATAAAATATGTCCTAGGCTAACAACAGAGAGCAAAGCTTGACCGGCTCAGACACCATCTTAGAGCACAGCGCTCTGCTGACACTTAGTGGCTTCGTTGCAAATGGTAGATGTGAACTTGAGAAATTGAGACTATAACATCCCTTATCAGAATCTACCGTAAAACTAACTGGTCCTAAATCTTTTTGTTTGTTTCTTTATGCGTTTCAGATCCTCTAATGGTTGCTGGTTATTTTCTAGGGCTACAGACCCTGCAGGGCTGACAATGGTCAAAATGTTTGAATAAATCAGGTTTATCTTTGTCAGGGTCTCAAAAACCTCTTTTTGTTTCTTTCTTTCTCTTCACATAGATACTTCACATTCCCTGACCACTTGGTGTAGCAAACCCCGCACCCATCCATCTCTTGACCCCACAAATGCTTGCTCCATTAGGTGCCACAGGTCAACCCAGCTGTAGTAAGGTGTTCAGAGGAAGCCCACTGATCACACCAAAGGGGAAGTGGGTGCTGGCTTCAGATTAACTGTGCTGGTTAAACAAATAAATCCCTAATCAGAAGTTGAGGCACAATGACAAAGTGAAGAATTTCAGGGGAAATATTCAGGAGTGGCGGTTACTTCTAAGGGCTCCTTTTGAGCCTAGCTCTGCCCCCAGAGTGTGAGGAATGGTAGGAGGGGAAGTAGAACTTTCTTTTTCAATTTTGAATAAAAGGCCCAGGGAAGCAGACACCCACACTCGACCCATGGGCAGAAGGCCCATTCTGGACACAAAAGCCCCCAAGTGTGGCTGTGATAGGAGCAATTGTCATTGACACTAATGAGTGGGGCTGAAGTCTAGGTGAGACTTAGGGCTACCCAATAAGCTCTCTAGGACAGCCACCCTGCGACCCAACAGACTTTCTGATTAATTTTCTCTCTTCTCTTCTTCCTTTAACAGTCCCCATCCCCTCAGTTCTTTTAATGATAGAAATTATAAGCCCAGACGATGAGCCCTGCATATCATAGCCTGTCAACCATGCAAGTAGAGTCTGGCTCTGATCAAATAGCCTATGACAGACACAAGTCAAGCATTTTATTTCTTTTCCTTTCTTTTTGTTCTAAGTACACATTCCTAAGACAGAGGAATGAGCAATAGTATATTGTGTCTTAAAGGCAAGTCTGTGGTTGACTTGGCAGCAGAGCATCATGTTGACAAAAGGAAATAAATGCACAGATAATCCAGGCTTTTTGAACTTCAAGAAATTCTAGAAATCACCTACAGGGGTCTCTCTCAGGGAGGAATCTGACCCAGAGAGGTAAAGTGACCCAAAATCATGCTGTGCAGTGTCAGGGGCCAGAGCAAAACTAGAGGCCAGAGCTCCAGGCACACCACAGACTTCATTTCAGTAGACACGTGTGCTTTTAGACAACACTTATCTGTTTACTATAGGAAAATACTAATATATCTTGAGAGGGGAATTTCTTTTCTAAGTTTGGTACACTGTTAATAAAAATATGCTTGAAACAACAACATATTTTCTTTCATGAACTAACATTCTGTGTACTTTTATGTGAACCCTTGCATGCAACACTTGCTGCTTTGAATATTAGAAGTGTGTATTAAAGTGTGTATATAAAACACTTTTATATGAATGCACTTTTGCATATAAAAGTATGAAGCAAAATTAGGCTTTGGTTTTGTTTATTTTCTCTACAAAGTTCTACTTTAAGCAGACTGTCTTGGCTGAATGTATAAAAATAGAAGTGTCTACTAAATGGCCTTATTTTTAATAGCTTTACTTTTTATAGATGTATTACTTTGAACCATAGGAATTTGCCATTGTTTCTGGTCCAAAAAATGGAATTTGGTAGTTTTTTATGGTTCAACCTAGCGCATTGGGTAAAGAGTAAAAATTTAGAGAATTTTACTTTGTATAAGAATTTTTTTCTTTTTTTGTCTATTTCTTTATTTGGCCGTGTGAGGTCTTAGTTGTGGCATGCGGGATCTTCATTGCAGTGTGTGGGATCTTTACTTGAGTCATGCGGGATCTAGTTCCCTGGCCAGGGATTGAACCCGGGCCCCCTGCATTGGGAGTGCAGAATCTTAACTGCTGTACCACCAGGGAAGCCCCAAGAATTCTTTACATTGACTTAACAGTTTTTAGCAGAATTTTTTTGCTTTTATGCACAAAATATTGCTGTTATTCTGATATTCTAGAAACCTACAGGTGTTAACCAGAATACAAGACTTTCATTTTGGTGGAAGAGAAAAATACAACACAAATAGTTTCCAATAATGTTTACATGTTCTTTTTTCTTCCCAAAGGAAACTAATGTTGTAAAGAGATTGGACAATCATTTCTACCATCACTTTGAGGCAAACATCAACAAATTAAGGAAATGAGAGTTGAAATCTATTTGTTTCATCACTGTTCAAATGATATTATCTCATTATGTAGTGCTAGTTAAGTTTGCTGTCCCTGTCAGATTTGTTAGTTTTTGCCTGTTTATTCTTATAAAAGTCACAGCTCTTCTATTTTTTTCAACCTTCCCGCAATTTGACTGGAATGTTCATGAAACCTAATATAAATCTAAAAGAGAAATTTATAAAATCCTTAGAATGAAAAGAGACAAAAGAATATGTTCCTGGGTAGGTCTGACACTTTCTGTTCCATGTCCTGGGTAAAATACATGGGTGGCTTCTCTTCACATGAGCATGCATGTGTTTTTGTGCATAAACCATAGAGAACAATAAAATCCATTAAATTTCATCGTTCTGTCAAAATGCATAATTATTTCATGGGCATCCAGCCATACCAAAATATGATGTAAAAGTTCATTGATTTGGATATAGTGACATAGTAAGTAGTCTATGGTATGAGCCAAAAATCAAGTTGCAGAAAATATATGCAGTATGATATTATTTTTGTAAAACAAAAGCTGCACATAATCATAAACGTATATTATTATGTGTATAATGAAAGATGTTAAAATTCCACTCTGAGTGTGGGGTTGACTTAAAATACTTTTGTATTGTTTGCATTCTTTAAATGAGCATGTATTCATTTTATGATCATTTCAGTTTGTATGTTTCTGCCCTTCAGTTCCATGGCCATGAATCCTTCTCTGGTCTCTGCACCAATGAAATTCCGTTCGTCTCTTAAGGTCCAAATCAAATGTCTCCTTATGTCTCATCAGTAAAAAGGAATTGCTTTATGCCCCAACTTGGTAGCACCTTGTAATTACACACCTTTATTCTGACAGTTAATGAAGGCAGCTGTGTATCTTCACTGTGATATTTCTGCATCCCCTGCATTTAGCACATTACCTTTTCCTTAGCAGGGCTTAAATATTAAATGAAGGTTTATGTGATTGATAGGCAGCTAGATGAAATTCAAATTGAACTCATTTCATCTGTCGGATAATATTGTTGTACACTGGCCTCTCACACCTGTCATACTCTATGCTCCCTGAGGGGACAGTGATGGAAAATGCTGCCCCTTCCCTCTAGGAGATTAAGGTATATTCAGGGAAATGATCACAGTTGACTAGTGCAATATATTTAAGGTCTTATGATAGAGGTGAGCACATATTTGGGCACCAAAGCCAGAAAGATTAGGAAAGGGAATGATCTGAGAAGGAAGAAACGAAATTCAAGTTGCATCATAAAGGATAAGTAGGAGTTCAACAGAGGAAAATGAGATGGGAAGGGGGTTCTAGGCAAAGAGTCTGAGATCACACATTCATTCCATGGGCTCACTGCCCCCTGGCTGGAGTAAAGGGACCTGCTAGGGAAAGGTGCAAGGAAAGGTCAGAGAGGCAGGAGGGACCAAATCATTGTGAGCCTTGTCATCCCAAGGAGTTTGGATTTGATGCTGTAGGTAACGAAGAGACTGTGATATGCATAATTTATAAATTATGTAAAGCATATCTGACCCCAAATGACTTTCTATGTTTATTGTTGTTAGATAGCATTGTATAAGGAAAAGGAAGGAATGTGTATTAATAAACGTGATTAATAAACAACACTGTGGGACTTCCCTGGTGGCACAGTGGTTAAGAATCCACCTGCCAATGCAGGGGACATGGGTTTGAGCCGTGTCCCACATGCCACAAAGCAAGTAAGCCTGTGAGCCACAACTACTGAGCCCACATGCCACAACTACTGAGCCTGCACGCCTAGAGCCCGTGCTCTGCAACAAAAGAAGCCACTGCAATGAGAAGCCCAAGCACCACAACAAAGAGTAGCCCCCACACGCTGCAACTAGAGAAAGCCCACGGTCAACAACGAAGACCCAACGGAGCCAAAAAAAAAAAAACACTGAATCCAAGTATTTTATAAATAAATAAATAAACAACATTGTGAACATGTTTGTCTCACCACTAACAAGCAAATGTTTATGTAAACTGCTTCCAAGACAAATGGCCTATAAAAGATAAATACCAAGAGACTCGTTCAAGATGGCAGAGTAGAAGGACGTGCTCTCACTCCCTCTTACAAGAACACCAGAATCAAAACTAACTGCTGAACAGTCATCGACAGGAAGACACTGGAACTCACCAAAAAAGATACCCCACATCCAAAGACAAAGGAGAAGCCAAAATGAGATGGTAGGAGGGACACAATCACAATAAAATCAAATCCCATAACTGCTGGGTGGGTGACTCACAGACTGGAGAACACTTATACCACAGAAGTCCATGCACTGGAGTGAAAGTTCTGAGCCCCATGTCAAGCTTCCCATTCTGGGGGTCCGGTAACAAGAGGAGGAATTCTTAGAGAATCAGACTTTGAAGGCTACTGGGATTTGATTGCAGGACTTAGACAGGACTGGGGGAAACAGAGACTCCACTCTTGGAGGGCACACACAAAGTAATGTGCTCATTGGGACCTAGAGGAAGGAGCAGTGACCCCATAGGAGATGAACCAGACCTACCTGCTAGTGTTGGTGGGGCTCCTGTAGAGGCAGGGGGTGGCTGTGGCTCACCGTGAGGACAAGGACACTGGCAGCAGAGGTTCTGGGAAGTATTCCTTGGCGTAAGCCCTCCCAGACTCTGCCATTAGCCCCAGCAAAGGACCCAATTATGCTCCAGTATTGGGTTGCCTCAGGCCAAACAACCAACAGGGAGGGAACCCAGCCCCACCCATCAGCAGACAAGTGGATTAAAGTTTTATGGAGCTCTGCCCACCAAAGCAACAGCCAGCTCTACCCACCACCAGTCCCTCCCATCAGGAAGCTTGCACAAACCTCTTAGATAGCCTCATCTACCAGAGGGCAGACAGCAGAAGCAAGAAAAACTACAATCCTGCAGCCTGTGGAACAAAACCCACATTCACAGAATGATAGACAAGATGAAAAGGCAGAGGGCTATGTACAAGATGAAAGAAGAACAAGACAAAACCCCAGAAAAACAACTAAATGAAGTGGAGATCGGGAATCTTCCAGAAAAAGAATTCAGAATAATGATAGTGAAGGTGATCCAGGACCTCGGAAAAAGAATGGAGGCAAAGATTGAGAAGATGCAAGAAATATTTAACAAAGATCTAGAAGAATTAAAGAACAAACAAACAGAGATGACCAATACAATAACTGAAATGAAAAATATACTAGAAGGAATCAATAGCAGAATAACTGAGGCAGAAGAACGGATAAGTGACCTGGAAGACAGAATGCTGGAATTCACTGCTGTGGAACAGAATAAAGAAAAAAGAATGAAAAGGAATGAAGACAGCCTAAGAGAACTCTGGGACAACATTAAACACAACTACATTTGCGTTATAGGAGTCCCAGAAGGAGAAGAGAGAGAGAAAGTACCCGAGAAAATATTGGAATAAGTTATAGTCAAAAACTTCCCTAACATGGGAAAGGAAATAGCCACCCAAGTCCAGGAAGTGCAGAGAGTCCCATACAGTATAAAGCCAAGGAGAAACAAGCCGAGACACATAGTAATCAAATTGGCAAAAAGTAAAGGTAGAGAAAAATTATTGAAAGCAGCAAGGGAAAAATTACAAATAACATACAAGGGAACTCCCATAAGGTTAACACCTGATTTCTCAGCAGAAATTCTACATGCCAGAAAGGAGTGGCATGATGTACTTGAAGTGATGAAAGGGAAGAACCTACAACCAAGATTACTCTACCTGGCAAGGATCTCACTCAGATTCGATAGAGAAATCAAAAGCTTTACAGACAAGCAAAAACTAAGAGAATTCAGCACCACCAAACCACCTCCACAACAAATGCTAAAAGAACTTCTTTAAGTGGGAAACACAAGAGAAGAATGGACCTACAAAAACAAACACAGAACAATTAAGAAAATGGTCATAGGAACATACATATTGATAATTACCTTAAACATGAATGGATTTAATGCTCCAGCCAAAAGACACAAGCTTGCTGAATGGATATAAAAAGAAGACCCATATATATGCTATCTACAAGAGACTGACTTCAGACGACATAGGGACACATTCAGACTGAAAGGGGGGGATGGAAAATGATACTCCATGCAAATGGAAATCAAAAGAAAGCTGGAGTAGCAATATTCATATCAGATAAAATAGACTTTAAAATAAAGAATGTTACAAGAGACAAGGAAGGACACTACATAATGATCAAGGGATCAATCCAAGAGGAAGATATAACAATTATAAAAATATATGGGAGAGAGAAGAAGACAGCCAAAGAGTAAGACGCGGAGATCACCTTCCTCCCCACAGATACATCAGAAATACGTCTACACGTGGAACTGCTCCTATAGAACACCCACTGAACACTGGCAGAAGACCTCAGACTTCCCAAAAGTCAAGAAACTCCCCACATACCTGAGTAGGGCAAAAGAAAAAAAGAAAAAACAGAGACAAAAGAGAATGGACGGGACCTGCACCAGTGAGAGGGAGCTGTGAAGGAGGAAAGGTTTTCACACACTAGGAAGCCCCTTCGTGGGCAGAGACTGCAGGTGGCGGAGGGGGGAAGCTTTGGAGCCATGGAGGAGAGCACAGCAACAGGGTTGCAGAGGGCAAAGCGGAGAGATTCCCGCACAGAGGAGCGGTGTCGACCAGCACTCAGCAGCCCAAGAGGCTTGTCTGCTCACCCGCCAGGGCGGGAGGGGGCTGGGAGCTGAGGCTCGGGCTTCGGTAAGATCCCAGTGAGAGGACTGGGGTTGGCAGCGTGAACACAGCCTGAAGGGGTTAGTACACCCACCACAGCTAGCCAGGAGGAAGTCTGGGAAAAGGTCTGGACCTGCCAAAGAGGCAAGAGACTTTTTCTTGCCTCTTTGTTTCCTGGTGCGCGAGGAGAGGGGATTAAGACTGCTGCTTAAAGGAGCTCCAGAGATGGGCACGAGCTGCGGCTATCAGTGCAGACCCCGGGGACGGGCATGAGATGCTAAGGCTGCTGCTGCCGCCACCAAGAAGCCTGTGTGTGAGCACAGGTCACTACCGACACCTCCCCTCCCGGGAGACTGTGCAGCCCACCACTGCCAGGGTCCCGTGATACAGGGAAAACTTCCCTGGGAGAACGCAAGGTGCACCTCGGGTTGCTGCAACGTCACGCCGGCCTCTGCAACTGGAGGCTCGCCCCGCATCAGTACCCCTCCCTCCCCCCGGCTTGAGTGGACCAGGGTCCCCAAAGCAGCTGCTCCTTTAACCCCGTCCTGTGTGAGCAAAGAACAGACGTCCTCAGGCGACATACACACAGAAGCAGGGCTAAATCCAAAGCTGAACCCCGGGAGCTGTGCGAACAAAGAAGAGAAAGGGAAATTTCTCCCAGCAGCCTCAGAAACAGTGGATTAGAGCTCCGCATCCAACGTGATGTACGTGCATCTGTGGAATACCTGAATAGACAAAGAATCATCCCAAATTGAGGAGGTGGACTTTGGGTGCAAGATATATTATTTTTTCCCCTTTTCCTCTTTTTGTGAGTGCGTATGTGCATGCTTCTGTATGAGATTTTGTCTGTATAGATTGGCTTTCACCATTTGTCCTAGGGTTCTGTCTGTCAGTTTTGTTTATTTTATCTTAAAAAAAAATTTTAATAACTATTTTTTATTTTAATAACTTTATCTTATTTTATCTTACTTTATTTTATTTTATTTTATCCTCTTTCTTTCTTTCTTTCCATTATTTCTCCCTCCTATTCTGAGCCGTGTGGATAAAAGGCTCTTGGTGCTCCAGCCAGGCATCAAGGCTGTGCCTCTGAGGTGGGAGAGCCAACTTCAGGACACTGGTCCACAAGAGACCTCCCAGCTCCATGTAATACGAAATGGTGAAAATCTCCCAGAGATCTCCATCTCAACACCAAGACCCAGCTTCATTCAACGACCAGCAAGCTAGAGTGCTGGACACCCTATGCCAAACGTCTAGCAAGACACAAACACAGCCCCATCCATTAGCAGAGAGGCTGCCTAAAATTATAATGAAGCCACAGACACCCCAAAACACACCAACAGACGTGGACCTGCCCACCAGAAAGACAAGATCCAGCCTCATCCACCAGAACACAGGCGCTAGTCCCCTCCACCAGGAAGCCTACAAAACCCACTGAACCAACCTTAGTCACTGGGGACAGACACCAAAAACAATGGGAACTACGAACCTGCAGCCTGCAAAAAGGAGACCCCAAACACAGTTGGATAAGCAAAATGAGAAGACAGAGAAACACACAGCAGATGAAGGAGCAAGGTAAAAACACACCAGACCTAACAAATGAAGAGGAAATAGGCAGTCTACCTGAAAAAGAATTCAGAATAATGGTAGTAAAGATGATCCAAAATCTTAGAAATAGAATAGACAAAATGCAAGAAACATTTAACAAGGACCTAGAAGAATGAAAGATGAACCAAGCAACAATGAAAAACACAGTAAATGAAATTAAAAACACTCTAGGAGGGATCAATAGCAGAATAACTGAGGCAGAAGAACGGATAAGTGACCTGGAAGGTAAAATAGTGGAAATAACTACTGCAGAACAGAAGAAAGAAAAAAGAATGAAAAGAACAGTGGACAGTCTCAGACACCTCTAGGACAACATTAAACGCACCAACATTCGAAGTATAGGGGTCCCAGAAGAAGAAGAGAAAAAGAAAGGGACTGAGAAAATATTTAAAGAGATTATAGTTGAAAAATTCCCTAATATGGGAAAGGAAATAGTTAATCAAGTCCTGGAAGCACAGAGAGTCCCATAGAGGATAAATCCAAGGAGAAACACGCCAAGACACATATTAATCAAACTATCAAAAATTAAATATAAGAAAAACGTATTAAAAGCAGCAAGGGAAAAACAACAAATAACACACAAGGGAATCCCCATAAGGTTAACAGCTGATCTTTCAGCAGAAACTCTGCAAGCCAGAAGGGAGTGGCAGGACATATTTAAAGTGATGAAGGAGAAAAACCTACAACCAAGATTACTCTACCCAACAAGGATCTCATTCAGATTTGATGGAGAAATTAAAACCTTTTCAGACAAGCAAAAGCTGAGAGAGTTCAGCACCACCAAACCAGCTTTACAACAAATGCTAAAGGAACTTCTCTAGGCAAGAACCACAAGAGAAGGAAAACACCTACAATAACAAACCCAAAAAACTTAAGAAAATGGGAATAGGAACATACATATCGATAATTACCTTAAATATAAATGGATTAAATGCTCCCACCAAAAGACACAGACTGGCTGAATGGATACAAAATCAAGACCCATATATATGCTGTCTACAAGAGACCCACTTCAGACCTAGGGACACATACAGACTGAAAGTGAGGGGATGGAAAAAGATATTCCTTGCAAACGGAAATCAAAAGAAAGCTGGAGTAGCAATTCTCATATCAGACAAAATAGACTTTAAAATAACGACTATTACAAGAGACAAAGAAGGACACTACATAATGATCAAGGGATCAATCCAAGAAGAAGGTATAAGAATTGTAAATATTTATGCACGCAACATAGGAGCACCTCAAAACGTAAGGCAAATACTAACAGCCATAAAAGGGGAAATCGACAGTAACACAATTATAGTAGGTGACTTTAACACCCCACTTTCACCAATGGACAGATCATCCAAAATGAAAATAAATAAAGAAACACAAGCTTTAAATGATACATTAAACAAGATGGACTTAATTGATATTTATAGGACATTTCACCCAAAAACAACAGAATACAAATTTTTCTCAAGTGCTCACGGAACATTTTCCAGGATAGATCATATCTTGGGTCACAAATCAAACCTTGGCAAGTTTAAGAAAACTGAAATTGTATCAAGTATCTTTTCCGACCACAATGCTATGAGACTAGATATCAATTACGGGAAAAGATCTGTAAAATTACAAACACATGGAGGATAAACAATACACTACTTAATAACGAAGTGATCACTGAAGAAATCAAAGGGGAAATCAAAAAATACCTAGAAACAAATGACAATGGATACATGACGACCCAAAACCTATGGGATGCACCGGAAGCAGTTCTAAGAGGGAAGTTTATAGAAATAAAAGCCTACCTCAAGAAACAGGAAACATCTTGAATGAACAACCTAACCTTGCACCTAAAGCAATTAGAGAAAGAAGAACAAAAAAACCCCCAAAGTTAGCAGAAGGAAAGAAATCATAAAGATCAGGGCTGAAATAAATGAAATAGAAACAAAGAAAACAATAGCAAAGATCAATAAAACTAAAAGCTCGTTCTTTGAGAAGATAAACAAAATTGATCAACCATTAGCCAGACTCATCAAGAAAAAAAAGGAGAAGACTCAAATCAATAGAATTAGAAATGAAAAAGGAGAAATAACAACTGACACTGCAGAAATACAAACGATCATGAGAGATTACTACAAGCAACTCTATGCCAATAAACTACACAACCTGGAAGAAATGGACAAATTCTTAGAAATGCACAACCTGCCGAGACTGAACCAGGAAGAAATAGAAAATATGAACAGACCAATCACAAGCACTGAAATTGAAACTGTGATTTAAAATCTTCCAACAAACAAAAGTCCAGGACCAGATGGCTTCACGGGCGAATTCTATCAAACATTTAGAGAAGAGCTAACACCCATCCTTCTCAAACTCTTCCAAAATATAGCAGAGGGAGGAACACTCCCCAACTCATTCTACGAGGCCACCATCACCCTGATACCAAAACCAGACAAAAATGTCACAAAGAAAGAAAACTACAGGCCAATATCACTGATGAGCATTGATGCAAAAATCCTCAACAAAATACTAGCAAACAGAATCCAACAGTACATTAAAAGGATTGTACACCATGATCAAGTGGGGTTTATCCCAGGAATGCAAGGATTCTTCAATATACGCAAATCAATCAACGTGATACACCATATTAAAAAATTGAAGGAGAAAAACCGTATGATCATCTCAATAGATGCAGAGAAAGCTTTTCACAAAATTCAACACCCATTTATGACAATAGCCCTGCAGAAAGTAGGCATAGAGGGAACTTTCCTCAACATAATAAAACCTATATACGACAAACCCACAGCCAATATTGTCCTCAATGGTGAAAAACTGAAACCATTTCCACTAAGATCAGGAACAAGACAAGGTTGCCCACTCTCACCACTGTTATTCAACATAGTTTTGGAAGTGTTAGCCACAGCAATCAGAGAAGAAAAAGAAATCAAAGGAATCCAAATCGGAAAAGAAGAAGTAAAGCTGTCACTGTTTGCAGATGACATGATACTATACATAGAGAATCCTAAAGATGCTACCAGAAAACTACTAGAGTTAATCAATGAATTTGGTAAAGTAGCAGGATACAAAATTAATGCATAGAAGTCTCTTGCATTCCCATACACTAATGATGAAAAATCTGAAAGTGAAATTAAGAAAACACTCCCATTTACCACTGCAACAAAAAGAATAAAATATCTAGGAATAAACCTACCTAAGGAGACAAAAGACCTGTATGCAGAAAATTATAAGACACTGATGAAAGAAATTAAAGATGATACAAATAGATGGAGAGATATACCATGTTCTTGGATTGGAAGAATCAACATTGTGAAAAATGACTCTACTACACAAAGCAATCTACAGATTCAATGCAATCCCTATCAAACTACCACTGGCATTTTTCACAGAACTAGAACAAAAAATTTCACAGAAATTTTTCACAGAAAAGACAGCCTCTTCAATAAGTGGTGATGGGAAAACTGGACAGCTACATGTAAAAGTATGAAATTAGAACACTCCCTGACACCATACACAAAAATAAACTCAAAATGGATTAAAGACCTAAGTGTAAGGCCAGACACTATCAAACTCTTAGAGGAAAACATAGGCAGAACACTCTATGACATAAATCACAGCAAGATCCTTTTTGACCCAGCCCCTAGAGAAATGGAAATAAAAACAAAAATAAACAAATGGGACCTAATGAAACTTAAAAGCTTTTGCACAGCAAAGGAAACCATAAACAAGACCAAAAGACAACCTTCAGAATGGGAGAAAATATTTGCAAATGAAGCAACTGACAAAGGATTAATGTCCAAGATTTACAAGCAGCTCATGCAGCTCAATAACAAAAAAACAAACAACCCAATCCAAAAATGGGCAGAAGACCTAAATAGATATTTCTCCAAAGAAGATATACAGATTGCCAACAAACACATGACAGAATGCTCAACATCATTAATCATTAGAGAAATGCAAATCAAAACTACAATGAGATATCATCTCACAGCGGTCTGAATGGGCATCATCAAAAAATCTAGAAACAATAAATGCTGGAGAGGGTGTGGAGAAAGGGGAACACTCTTGCACTGTTGGTGGGAATGTAAATTGATACAGCCACTATGGAGAACAGTATGGAGGTTCCTTAAAGAACTAAAAATAAAACTACCATACGACCCAGCAATCCCACTATTGGGCATATACCCTGAGAAAACCATTATTCAAAAAGAGTCATGTACCGGGGCTTCCCTGGTGGCGCAGCGGTTGAGAATCTGCCTGCTAATGCAGGGGACACGGGTTCGCGCCCTGGTCTGGGAAGATCCCACATGCCGCGGAGCAACTAGGCCCGTGAGCCACAACTACTGAGCCTGCGCGTCTGGAGCCTGGGCTCCGCAACAAGAGAGGCCGCAATAGTGAGAGGCCCGCGCACCGCGATGAAGAGTAGCCCCCGCTTGCCGCAACTACAGGAAACCCTAGCACAGAAACGAAGACCCAACATAGTAATGAATCAATCAATAAATAAATCTTTAAAAAAAAAAAAAAAAAAAAGAGTCATGTACCAAAATGTTCATTGCAGCTCTATTTACAATAGCCAGGACATGGAAGCAACCTAAGTGTCCATCATCGGATGAATGGATAAAGAAGATGTGGCACATATATACAATGGAATATTACTCAGCCATAAAAAGAAACAAAATTGAGTTATTTGTAGTGAGGTGGATTGACCTAGAGTCTGTCATACAGAGTGAAGTAAGTCAGAAAGACAAAAACAAATACAGTGTGCTAACACACATATATGGAATCTAAGGGGGGAAAAAAGGTCATGAAGAACCTAGTGGCAAGACGGGAATAAAGGCACAGACCTACTAGAGAATGGACTTGAGGATATGGGGAGGGGGAAGGGTAGACTGGGACAAAGTTAGAGAATGGCATGGACATATATACACTACCAAACGTAAAATAGATACCTAGTGGGAAGCAACCGCAAAGCACAGGGAGATCAGCTTGGTGCTTTGTGCCCACCTGGAGGGGTGCAATGGGGAGGGTGGGAGGGAGTGAGATGCAAGAGGAAGAGATATGGGAACATATGTATATGTGTAACAGATTCACTTTGTTATAAAGCAGAAACTAACACACCATTGTAAAGCAATTATACTCCCAATAAAGATGTTAATATATGTGTGTATATATATACACACACACTCAACGTAGGAGCACTGCAATATATAAGGCACTGCTAAGAGCTCTAAAAGAGGAAATTGACAGTAACACAATAATAGTGGGGGAATTTAACACCTCACTTACACCAACAAACTGATCATCCAAACAGAATATTAATAAGGAAACACAAGCTTTAAATGACACAACAGACCAGATAGATTTAATTAATACTTATAGGACATTCCATACAAAAACCGCAGATTACACTTTCTTCTCATGTGTGTATGGAATATTCTCCAGGATAGTTCACATCTTGGGTCACAAATCAAGCCTCAGTAAATTTAAGAAAATTGAAATCATATCAAGCATCTTTTCTGACCACAATGCTATGAGATTAGAAATCAATTACAAGGAAAAAAAGTTAGAAGCACAAACACATGGAGGTTAAACAGTACGTTACTTAATAACCAAGAGATCACTGAAGAAATCAAAGAAGAAATCAAAAAATACCTAGAGACAAATGACAATGAAAACACGATGATCCAAAACCTATGGGATGCAGCAAAAGCAGTTCTACGAGGGAAGTTTATAGCTATACAAGCCTACCTGAAGAAACAAGAAAAATCTCAAGTAAACAATCTAACCTTACACCTAAAGGAACTAGAGAAAGAAGAACAAACAAAACCCAAAGTTAGCAGAAGGAAAGAAATCATAAAGATCAGGGCAGAAATAAATGAAATAGAAACAAAGAAAACAATAACAAAGATCAATAAAACTAAAAGCTAGTTCTTTGAGAAGGTAAACAAAATTGATAAACCATTAGCCAGACTCATAAAGAAAAAGAGGGAGAGGACTCAAATCAGTAAAATTAGAAATGAAAACGGAGAAATCACAGCTAACCCTGCAGAAATACAAAGGATTATAAGAGATTACTACAAGCCACTCTATGCCAATAAAATGGACAACCTGGAAGAAATGGACTAATTCTTAGAAAGGTATAACCTTCCAAGACTGAACCAGGAAGAAATAGAAAATATTAACAGACCAATCACAAGTAATGAAATTGAAACTGCGATTTAAAATCTTCCAACAAACAAAAGTCCAGCACCAGATGGCTTCACAGGTGAATTCTATCAAACATTTAGAGAAGAGCTAACACCCATCCTTCTCAAACTTTTCCAAGAAATTGCAGAGGAAGGAAAACTCCCAAACTCATTCTATGAGGACACCATCACCCTGATACCAATACCAGACAATGAAACTACAAAGGAAGAAAATTACAGACCAATATCACTGATGAATATAGATGCAAAAATCCTCAACAAAATACTAGCAAACAGAATCCAACAACACATTAAAAGGATCGTACACCATGATCAAGTGGGGTTTATTCCAGGAATGCAAGGATTCTTCAATATACACAAATCAATCAATGTGATACATCATATAAACAAATTGAAGAAGAAAAACCATATGATCATCTCAATAGATGAAGAAAAAGCTTTTGACACAATTCAACACCCATTTATGATAAAAAAAACTCTCCAGAAAGTGGGCATAGAGGGAACCTACCTAAAACATAATAAAGGCCATATACGACAAACCCACAGCAAACATCATTCTCAATGGTGAAAGACTGAAAGCATTTCATCTAAGATCAGGAAGAAGAGAAAGATGTCCACTCTCGTCACTATTATCCAAGATAATTTTGGAAGTCTTAGCCACGGCTATCAGAGAAGAAAAGGAAATAAAAGGCATACAAATTGGAAAAGAAGAAGTAAAGCTGTCACTGTTTGCAGATGACATGATACTAATCATAGAGAATCCTAAAGATGCCAACAGAAAACTACTAGAGCTAATCAATGAATTTGGTAAAGTAGCAGGATACAAAAGTATTGCACAGAAATCTCTTGCATTCCTATACACTAATGATGAAAAATCTGAAGGAGAAATTAAGGAAACACTCCCATTTACCATTGCAACAAAAAGAATAAAATACCTAGGAATAAACCTACCTAGGGAGACAAAAGACCTATATGCAGAAAACTATAAGACACTGATGAAAGAAATTAAAGGTGATACCAACAAATGGAGACATATTCCATGTTCTTGGATTGGAAGAATCAATATTGTGAAAATGACTATACTACCCCAAGCAATCTACAGATTCAATGCAATCCCTATCAAATTACCAATGGCATTTTTTATGGGACTAGAACAAAAAAATCGTAAAATTTGTATGGAGACACAAAAGACCCCGAATAGCCAAAGCACTCTGGAGGGAAAAAAACAGAGTTGGAGGAATCAGACTCCCTGACTTCAGACTATACTACAAAGCTACAGTAATCAAGACAATGTGGTACTTGCACAAAAACAGAAATATAGATCAATGGAACAGGATACAAAGCCCAGAGATAAACCCATGCACCTATGGTAAACTAATCTATGACAAAGGAGGCAAAGATATACAATGGAGAAAAGACAGTCTCTTCAATAAATGGTGCTGGGAAAACTGGACAGCTACATGTAAAAGAATGAAATTAGAACACTCCCTAACACCATACACAAAAATAAACTCAAAATGGATTAGAGACCTAAATGTAAGACTGCACATGATAAAACTCTTAGAGGAAAACATAGGAAGAACACTCTTTGACATAAATCACCGAAAGATCTTTTTTACCCACCTCCTAGAGTAATGGAAATAAAAACAAAATAAACAAATGGGACCTAATGAAATTTAAAAGCTTTTGCAAAGCAAAGGAAACTACAAACAAGACAAAAAGACAACCCTCAATATTGGAGAAAATATTTGCAAACAAATCAATGGACAAAGGATTAATCTCCAAAATATATAAACAGCTCATGCAACTCAATATTGCAAAAAGAAACAACCCAATCAGAAAATGGGCAGAAGACCTAAATAGACATTTCTCCAGAGAGGACATATAGATGGCCAAGATGCACATGAAAAGCTGCTCAAAATCACTAATTATTAGAGAAATGCAAATCAAAACTCCAATGAGGTATCACCTCACACCAGTCAGAATGGCCATCATCAAGAATTCTACAAACAATAAATGTTGGAGAGGGTGTGGAGAAAAGGGTACCCTCCTACACTGTTGGTGGGAATGTAAACTGATACACTCACTATGGAGAACAGTATGGAGGTTCCTTAAGAAACTAAAAATAGAGCTACCACATGATCAGCAATCCCATTCCTGGACATATATCCAGAGAAAAACATGGTTTGAAATTATACATGCACCCCGATGTTCACTGCAGCACTATTTGCAATAGCCAAGACATGGAAGCAACATAAATGTCTATTGACAGATGACTGGATAAAGAAGATGTGGTACATATATACAATGGAATATTACTCAGCCATTAAAAAGAATGAAATAATGCCATTTTCAACAACATGGATGGACCTCAAGATTATCATATTAACTGAAGTAAGTCAGCCAGAGAAAGACAAATATCAGGTGATATTGCTTATATGCAGAATCTTTAAAATATTATACAAATGTACTTATTTACAAAACAGAAACAGACTCACAGGCTTAGAAAATGAACTTATGGTTACCATGGGGCAATTTTGGGGGGAGGGATAGACTGGGAATTTGGGGATTGACATGTACACATTACTATATTTAAAATAGATAACCAACAAGGACCTACTGTATAGCACAGGGAACTCTGCTCAATACTCTGTACTAACCTAAATTGGAAAAGAACTTAAAAATGGATAGATACATGTATAACTGAATCACTTTGCTGTATGCCTGAAACTAACACAACATTTTTAATCAACTATACTCCAATATAAAATTAAAAATTTTTTTAAATCATTAATTACTAGAAATATGAAGCTGGCTAATGTGATCCAAAATCAAGGGGAACATGCCAATAAAAAATATATGAGATGACCCAGACACTGCCAATTCTCCTCAGACCCACTTCTGTTACTCCTATTTTCTTCTACACCTATTCAAGACTCAAGTCCTTGCAGGCTCTGAGAAGTGAGACACAATGTGTATCCAATTAAGAGGTACACTACACTCCAAAAGAAAGACATGATTTTTCCAATTTATACAGACAAAATTCTGGGGTCCATATGTAAAAATGAATATTAAGGATATGAAATAATAGAAAGAACATAAAATTGAATCAGGCTAAATTATTGATATGGGTCTACTAAAGAGATTCTGGACTCAATGTTACAGCTTGGAGGAAAAAAAGGGCTCTGATGGTTTGACTGGTTGACTGAAACAAGGGCCAACTTCATTTTAGGTGAAGCTGAAATGCCAGAACCGCCTCCATATACTGTAGAGGAAGGGATCCAAATCCTTAGAGAAACTGGAATTTTAGAAAAGATTTATCATGGTAGACCTGCCCATTCATCTCAGAAGGGTCCAGAGGGCACACAACCACAAGCAATAAATTTGTGAGGGGAGCCCCACAATCTTTGGATAGCACTAAGGATTTCTCTATAAGCCAGGTTATAGTGGGAACTGCTGCCACTGAATTGGAAACCTACATGCAATGGGAGATAATTGGATCCCAGGGTGGCAGGGAACAAATAGAGGCACCTAATCACCGAAGGTGAGTTGGGCATGGTTACCATAATGGACAGAAGAGCCCAAGCAACAATCAGAACAGAGTGGCATGCAGAGAGCTATAGCATTGGAAGGTTAATCATGGTCACTAGTGTCTGAATATTTGTGTCCTGCCAAAATTCTTATGTTGAAACCTAACCCCAAGGTGATGGGATTAGGAGGTGGGGTCTTTGGGAGGTGATTAGGTCATGAGAGCAGAGCACTTATAAATGGGATTAGTGCTTTTATAAAAATGTCTACAAAGAGATCTCTTGACCCTTCCACCATGTGGGGGTACAGAGAGAAGTCTGCACTCTGCTACCTACAAGAGGGCCTTCTCCAGAACCCAACGTGCTGACACCCTGACCTTGGATTTCCAGCTCTAAAAACTGAGAAATAAATTGCTGTTGTTTACAGGCCACCCAGTATGTGGTATTTTGTTTTAGCAGCCCTAGTGGGCAATCTACTAAAGTTTTTACTTGATCTGTATAAGCAAAAGAGCTCTAGATCAAGTGAACAAAATTCTAACTTGAATTTAAAAAACAGAAAAACAAACGAGTCATGGTCCCTCAATCAATTCCCAGACTTGAGCCAGTTTACAGACTATATAACCTACATGAATGAAGGGGAGGTTGAGTCCCCTTAAGGAAGGACCGTGCTATGTTGCCAAAACATTATACTGTTCATCTTTCTCCATGAGGGGACCTTTGGCCTTTTTCCAGGGTGACAATGTCTCTTTGGTTGAACAATCAAAGTAGTGGCTTATGGAGGTCAGATGATCAATAGAAGTTTAGCTCATCTCCATCTCACCTTGGGCCCAGTGGGTCTTCAATCTCATCCTGTTGTTGTTTCCCCAGTTCTGGAATGGATCATTGGAATAACAACTGGCAGAATTCCTATATTGTTTCCCAGACCTGTGGAGTGAGGATCATTATGGTTGAAAAGACCAAGTAGAAGCCACTAAAGCTGCCTCTACCCAGAAAAATGGCAAACCATTAGCAGTGATGCATTCCTGGAGGGACAGCTGAGATTTAATGCCGCCATCATGGACATGAAAATGCAAGATTTGTGGTTTTCATCGCATCCCCATTCAGCTCACCTATCTGGACCTGTGAAGAAAACAGATCTTGGAGAATGACAATGGATTATGCTAAGCTTAACCAGGTGCTGACTCCAAAGCTGCTGTATCAGACGTGGTTTCATTGCTTGAGAAAATTAACACATCTTCTGGTACCTGGTATGCAGCTACTGAACTGGCAAATGGTTTTTTTTCTCCATACCTGTTATCAAAGACCACCAAAGCAGTTTTCTTTCAGCTGACAAGGCCAACAATACACCTTCATGATCCTCCCTCAAGGATATATCAACTCTCCAACCCATAATTTAGTCCACAGGGATCTTGATCACCTTTCTCTTCCTTGAGACATCACGCTGGTCATCTGATATTGACGACATTATGTTTATTGGACCTATTGAGCAAGAAGTAACAACTATTCTAGACTTATTAAGTAAGACATTTGCTTGTCAGAGCATGGGAAATAAATGTGATATCAGGGCGCATTCTACCTCAGTGAAATTTCACGGGGTCCAATAATGTTGGGCATGTCATGATATCCCTTCTAAGGTAAAGGATAAGTTGTCATATCTGGCCTTTCCTACAGTCAAAAACAAGGCACAATGCCTAATTGACTCTTTGGATTTTTGAGGCAATATGTTCCTCATTTGCGTGTGCTACTCCAGCCCATTTACTAAGTGCTCCAAAAAGCTGTTAGTTTGGGGTGGGGCTCAGAACAGGAGAAGGCTCTGCAACAGATCCAGTCTGCTGTACAAGCTGCACTGCCATTTGGGCCATATGATCCAACAGATTCAATGGTGCTTGAAGTGCCAGTGGCAGATAGAGATGCTGTTTGGTGCCTTTGGCAAGTCCCCTATAAGTGGATCAAAGCACAGACTTTTAATATTTTCAAGCAAAGCCCTGCCATCCTCTGTGGATAATGGCTCTCCTTTGGAGATACAGCTCTTTGTTTGCTACTGGACCTTAGTAGAGAGACTGAACACTTAATCAGGAGCCACCATGTTACCATGAGACCTGAGCTCCCCATCATGAACTAGGTCTTGTCTGGTCAGGGACTTGGAAGGAACATCATTGGGAAATTGGTGACAAGGAGGTCTAGAGAAGCAGTATATGGATAGACTTCTCTGAATTGGAGAAAAATGTGAAGATATTAGAGTCCCATGTGAATGCTCACCAAAGAGTGACCTCAGCAGTGGAGGATTTTGATAATCAAGACGTTAGATGACCCCTTCTATGGATAACAGTCAGTCTCTTACTCAAGCCATTCCTGTCATTGTCCAATGGGCTTATGAACAAATGGCCATGGTGACGGAGATTGAGGTTACACAGTTGCTCAGCATCACGGACTTCTACTCACCAAGTCCAACCTGACCACAGCCATTGCTGGGTGCTCAATCTGCCAGCAACAGAGACCAACACTGTGTCCCCAGTATGGCACCATTTCCTGGGGTGATCAACCAACTATCCAGTGGCAGGTTGGTTACATTGGACTGCTTCTATCATGGA
Source organism: Balaenoptera acutorostrata (assembly GCF_949987535.1). Classification (NCBI taxonomy): domain Eukaryota; kingdom Metazoa; phylum Chordata; class Mammalia; order Artiodactyla; family Balaenopteridae; genus Balaenoptera; species Balaenoptera acutorostrata. Next base: position 35,717,217 of record NC_080069.1, read on the forward strand.
AGAGAAACTTACTTTGAAATATTTAATAGATACTCTAGATACAGATTTCCCTGCTTGCAAAACTTCTTATAGAATGCCATATCCAACATCATGGTATTCCATATAACATTGCTTTTGATCAAAGAACACACTTCACATCAAATGTGGCAAAGGGCCCTTGCTCATGAAATTCACTATTCTTACCATGTTCCCCACCATCCTGAATCAGCTGGCTTTACAGAACAACAGAATAGCCTTTTGAAAATGGTTATTACCAGCTAGGTGGCAATAACTTACAGGGTTGAGACAAAGTTTTCCAGGAGGCTGTATATGCTCTGAATCAATATATGTCTAGAATATGAGGTCCCTTAGGTCATCGATTAGTACTACTAGCTTCTGAGATTAAAGTCAGTGGAAAACTATAACAACCTAATTCTGTCAGAACTACTAATAGCTCAGTCCTTTCAGGAATTAAGCTTTGGGTAGAACCACAACTGGCTGAGGTACCTGCTGTGAATAAAGGGAATAAACAAAGTGTAGTGGAATAAGGCAGTTATAAATACCAGCTATGACCATCTAACCAGTTACAGAAATTAGGTCTATAATTGTTATGAGTATTTTTTTCTTATTTTGTTATGAATATGTGTGTATGCATATATGTGTGTGAATATGTGTGTAAAAGGACTTTACATTCTCTTCTGGGGAAAAGTTTAGTACATTTTTGGTTGTATGTAGGACAGTTATATTATGTTCAGTGGAAATATGACTTTGTTATTTGGAGATTCAGTATTAGTTTAAAGAGTTGTGTATGAGTGCCAAGTTGACAAAAAGTAGATAGTGATGGTTAATATTATGTGTCAATTTGACTAAGCTATGGTGCCCAAATCGTTGGTCAAACACTAGTCTAGACATTTCTGTGAAGGTATTTTTTAGATATGATTAACATTTAAATCGGTAGACTTTGAGTAAAGCAGATTACTTTCCATAATGTGTGTGGGCCTCATTCAATCCAGACTGCCTTTAGACTCAAGAGTGAACATACACTCCTGACAGAATTTCCAGCCTTCCAGCCAGCCCAACAAATGACTTGCCAGCTTCCACAATCATATGTCCCAATTCCTTAAAATAAATGTCTGTACATCCTTTTCTCCCCCAAACCCTAACTAATAAAACATCCCTTTCTCAGAAATTAACAGAAGAACTAAATTAAAAATCTACAAGGGTATCAAAGATTTAAAAAATACTTTCAGACACTTGACCTAAACATTTTTTTTTAAATGCATGTAGAATATTTACAAAGACAGTCCATATTCTAGGCCATAAGAAGTCTCAAAAAATTTCTAAAGATTTCAGTTTTAGGCACTGCTTTCTGATTACAATAAATTAACATTAAAATCTATAATCTTGTATTATTGGCCTTTAGATTTTGGATGTCCAAATATATTCTCATGTGATCATTTCATGGCACATTTCATAGGCAGTTTCTTGATCTTGTGTCAGTAAGATAATGAAATTATATTCAATAGTATTAATACTATGAAGGCAAAGCTTTGTAGATTTGGCTGTTTCTGAGATGGCCCAACCACATCTGCTAGTTAGCACATGTCTCTCTCTAACAATAGCAGTATCCTCCTGTATCTTGGGAAGTAAAAATGCTAAGTGTACATATAGAAGCCTCATTATTGGTGATGAAGCTGTGTCTCAAATAATACATAATATATTGGGAGAGACAGAACAGACAGCTTCATTCTCTGTAATTCTGAGGACCACACCAATCCCCTCTCCCAACTCTATTTTCAGATGAAGAAGGCTGTATGGGAGGATCATCTTTGTGTCAGCCACTTGTTTAACCTATACGACTGCAGAAAAGCCAAGATGCCTCTTCTCAAGGACTTGTCAGTATCCCAGGGGTATAACTTCTTAAAGCATCTGCTATTTTACAGTAAGTCACATATTTGCTTATACAGATCGTCAGATCTGCTACTCTTTTCCAAAGAAGGAAGTGAACACTGATAGGACCAGAAATCAAACTATAGATTCCTGCAATAAAATGAACTGAAACATCTGAGTTGGACTATGGAAAGAGAAACTCCATGCCTATGGCCTAGTAAACCTATAAGAGAAGTGCCCTCTATGGGCACTTATTGTAAAGAGGCTGGTAAAATGCTGAAATATTTAAGTATGATTTTAACAAGTGAAGGATATGACAGGATGAAAATGCATAGAAAGCATAAGGAAAAAGAGACATTCAGTTTCAGCACATGGCAGCTCTCCAGGTTCTGCAGGCTAAATTCATTTGAGCATTTCATATTTCAGCTCTGTGCAGCACATATACCATGTTAACATTTGCCACTGGATACCACAGTTAGATATCTTCCCTTACCTACAGACTGACCCCAGAGAGAGATGTCCTAGAGAGAGAAAGCTACATTGACCTACTTGTAGACCCAAGTGATGAACTCCAGCTTCCTTTCCTGATGGTCTGCTCCTCTGGGAGATGGACACTGGGAATATACACTCACTTTGTGGGCCACAGTAGAGAAGTGGGGCCTCAATACAACGACCATATTAAACACAGCACAATATGTCTTCATCCAAAAGACACACCCATGTCTCCGTTCTCAGTTCTGCCTCTGGTTGTGTCCTGGGCTCAGCCTGTGGCCCTAACATGATGATGCCTTCCATGGGCCAGCGTCAGGAATTAGATGGTGATTTTCAAACCCCTTTTAGAACTGCTGTTCCAAAACCTGATTTTTGTTTTTTTGTGGTTGTTTTAGTTTGATTTGGTGGGGGGTGGGGGGGGGAGTTGTATGTTTTTATTAATGGCAGAACTATGGGGCTTAAAACATCACATTAGCTTGAATCTTCCTGAACATCTACTTCCAACAGGGTTTCAGGTTTATCCCCATATCAATCTCTTGCTCCTTTTCCTTCTTATCTATTTCCACTATTTATACCTTGTCAGGGATATTACCCCCTGCCTGGATTGTTGCAGTTACCTCCTAATTAATCACCAGTATGTTCTTTCTAATCACCAGTATGTTCTTTCTCAAAATCAATTTTTACTTTGCTAAGATAGTAACCTACACAAACACAAGTTTTACCACTTTAAGTCAAGTTCATACAATTCTCTTGCACATGCCTTGCTACCACCTTTGGTTGGCCCAACATATATTTCCAGTTCTGTGTACACACCATCTTCAAGTACCTCACACACGAAATGCACTCAGCTACTCAGCATTTGCCAAGATTTACCTTATGTTTGCACCAACTTTGGCAAATAGCTTGGGATTATAGGGGTTAAAAACATGGATTTTGAGGGTAGAAAGCCTAGGTTGAAACTACAATTATGGTATAAGCTGTGCTTGAATGAAAACTATTGAGCCTTGACTTTACCATACATTATCTGTAGATGATAACTAGTTTGAATAGTTATTGGTAAATGAGATGACAAGTAGCAAGTATTTAGGACAATTCCTGGCATATAGTAACTATTCAGTAGTTCCACTGCCATGTGTCTCTTGCTTATAATGTTCCCTCAGCTGGGGTGCTGCCTCTATGATCCTGCTCAGAAATGCAAAGACTTGGTTTATATGGTACCAATTGTGGAATATATCCTTAATTTCTTACTACTGGATTTATCTATTTATTTATTTATTGCCGCGACACACAGCATGCAGGATCTTAGTTCCCCAGCCAGGGATCGAACCTGTGCCTGCTGCAGTGGAAGCACGGGGTCTTAACTACTGGACCACGGGGGAATTCCCTCTTACTACTGGATTTAATAAGTGCTGTCTTTATCCATATTCCACAAGTACATCTTAGGTCTATTGTTAGCACTTATCCTGTTCAATATTGTGTTATGGTTCATTTTAAAGGAAACTAAAGGGTAGAAAAGTGAATTGTATCCCAGATTCAAAGGAGGGAAAACACAGAATACTCAGGAAATAGTAATTTATGGTGCTCAGTGGGACTGATTGAAAGTTGGTGGTAGGGCACAGGCGGTGAGAATAGAAAATAGACGGGAACTAGATTTAAACTTTCTTTCATGCTATGCAGTATATTTTTTTCTTTCTTTCTTTCTTTTTTTTTTTTTTTTTTTTTGAATATCTAGTATCTTTTTTTAAATAGCAGCTCTCATGATAGGTTGTTACATCATCTTTTGTCAGGGCTCAATGCAATCACCTGCATTTGTTACACACAGATCCAAGAGTATATTTTGGGTGATGAAATTATCATTATTTAACAATTTTGTTTGTCTACCTCACAGCTCTCCCAAGTGTGTACATGTTTGTTTTTCATTCTACTTTTCATCCTTGCCTTGAAACAGTTTACTAGTTCTACTTACCTTTCAAGACAGGCAATTTTATATCACCTATGAGTTCAAGATAATTTGTGAGATACCTCCTCATTTTCTTATAAATGAAAGTAAAGTCAGGATGACCTGAATGGGAGACACCCCACACTTTACATTAAAGACCCAGTTCCCAATAACCTTCACCAGGCCATGTGTGCTTTTCTTGTAGCCAGACTTCTCAAACTTTAACCCAGAATCCCAATGGTTGAAAGATAATAAACAGTATTTGAAGTTGCCTACCATAAGTACAGCTTTTAATGAGTTGAGATATTTCTGGTCATTGGTCAAAAGACAGGCTGGGCAAATGGGGAGAAGTCCCCAGAGACTTCTCTGGCAGTCCAGTGGTTAAGACTCCGCACTTCCACTGCAGGGGGCATAGGTTGGGGAATTAAAATCCTGCGTGCCATGTGGCATGGCCAAAAAAACAAAACAAAAAAACTGAGAAGCCCCCAGCCCACACTATAAAATTACATTTACTATGAAAATCACCTAGAACGTGTTTAATTCCAAAAGAAAATACTGTCTCTGGGATGTTCCTAGAAATTACAGCAGCCATATTAGAAAAAGTCAAATGAGTGAGGATTTTATCTGTAGGCTTCTAATAAGAATGGATTTAGGAGTTTCTTATGACTTGAATTGTGTTCCCGAAAAAAGATATGTTGAAGGTACTAATCCCCAGTACCTCAGAATGTGACCATATTTGGAAATAGAATCCTTATAGAGGTAAGCAAGTCAAAATGAGGTCAATAAGGTGGGCCGAAATCTAATATGACTAGTGTTCCTTATAAGGAGGTAAAATTTGGACACAGTGACAGACACACACAGAAGGAAGACAATATGAAGGCATGTAGGTAGAAGATGGCCATGTGATTGAAATGATGCCTCTACAATGCAGGGAATATCAAGGATTGCCCACAAAAGCCAGAAACTGGAAAAATCAAGGAAGGATTCTCCCCTAGAGCTGTCAAAGGGAGCATGGCCCTGCTGACACCTGGATTTGGGGGAGATAGGGATATTCTCTTCTGGTATTTATGAGATGGCTAAAGGGAGGTATTATTGAAAGATTTTTTTAAATGACCTGTGAACATCACAGAATTCTATATATTACTCCAAAAAGAACATGTTTAGAGAAAAGCCTCTGTGTCGGATCACCTTTAGGCTTGATGATTCATTTGAAGGACTCACAAGACCCAGAAGTTGCTGTATTCCACACTTACTATTTATTACAAATAAAGGATACAGAGAGAAATCAGCAAAGGGAAAAGGCACGTGGTGAAAATTCTGCAGGACTCCAGGCATAGCTTCCAAGAATTCTCCCCAAATGAAGTTGTCCAGGACAAGTTCAATTCCTCCTGCAGTGATGTGTGACAATACAAGCAGAGTGTTGCCAACCAAGGTAGCTCATTAGAGACTCAGTGGCCAAGGTTAGGGGCTGGTCACATAGGTACCTTCTTCCTACCATGTACCAAAATTCCAGACTCCCAGAAGGAAAGCAGGTGTTGAGCACAAACCACATTGTTTATACAGTATAGGCACAGTGAGCCACCTTGTCAGTTAGGGTTGGTAAGAACTGGTGCAAAATCCATGTTCTCAGATACCAGCTAAAAGCCTTTCAAGCAAGCCTTTCTAAGGATGATATCTCAGACCTGCTATATTAACTCTTTTCAGCACAGTTCATCCCCTTGGCCTTTGGCCAAACTGTCTTTAAGCAAAATACTTATCAGGAGGACCTCATGCAGCAGGTTAAGACCAACCTGCATTATTGATCAGAGTTATACCCTCCTCAGTCAGGGGTTAAAACAAATCCCATTAAAAATAAAAACAAAAATAAACAACTGGGACCTAATTAAACTCAAAGCTTTTGCACAGCAAAGGAAACCATAAACAAAATGAAAAGACAACACAAAGAATTGAAGAAAATATTTGCAATCGATGAGTCTGACAAGGGATTACTCTCCAACATTTATAAATAGCTCATTTATAAATAGCTCATATGGCAAAATATCAAAAAACAAAAACAAAAAACCCAATCAAAAAATGGGGGTAGACCTAAATACACATTTCTGAACAGAAGACTTACAAATGGCCAAGAGGCACATGAAAAGATGCTCAACATCACTAAGTATTACAGAAATGCAAATCAAAACTACAATGAGATATCACCTCACACCAGTCAGAATGGCCATCATAAGAAAGTCTACAAAAAATAAATGCTGGGAGGAGGAACCAAGATGGTGGAGTAGAAGGACATGCTCTCACTCCCTCTTGCGAGAACACCAGAATCACAATTAGCTGCTGGACAATCATCGACAGGAAGACACTGGAACTCACCAAAAAAGACCCCACATCCAAAGACAAAGGAGAAGCCACAATGAGATGGTAGGAGGGGCGCAATCAGAGTAAAATCAAATCCCATAACTGGTGGGTGGGTGACTCACAGACTGGCAAACACTTAAACCACAGAAGTCCACCTGCTGGAGTGAAGGTTCTGAGCCCCACGTCAGGCTTCCCAAGCTGGGGGTCCAGCAACAGGAGGAGGAATTCATAGAGAATCAGACATGGAAGCCTAGTGGGAATTGATTGCAGGACTTCGACAGGACTGGGAGAAACAGAGACTCCACTCTTGGAGGGCACACACAAAATAGTGTGCACATCGGGACCCAGGGGAAGAAGCAGTGACCCTGGGGGAGGCTGAACCAGACCTACCTGCTAGTGTTGGAAGGTCTCCTGCAGAGGCAGGGGGTGGCTATGTTTCACCATGGGGACCAGGACACTGGCAGCAGAAGTTCTGGGAAGTACTCCTTGGCATGAGCCCTCCCAGAGTCTGTCATTAGCCTCACCAAAGAGCGCAGGTAGGCTCCAGTGTTGGGTTGCCTCAGGCAAAACAACCAACAGGGAGGGAACCCAGCCTCACCCATCAACAGCCAAGTGGATTAAAGTTTTACTGAGCTCTGACCACCGCAGCAACAGTCAGCTCTACCCACCACCAGAGCCTCCCATCAAGCCTCTTAGATAGCCTCAACCACCAGAGGGCAGAGAGCAGAAGCAAGAAAAACTACAATCCTGCAGCCTATGGAACAAAAACCACATTCACAGAAAGATAGACAAGATGAAAAGGCAGAGGGCTATATACCAGATGAAGGAACAAGATAAAGCCCCAGAAAAACAACTAAATGAAGTGGAGATAGGCAACCTTCAAGAAAAAGAATTCAGAATAATGATAGTGAACATGATCCAGGACCTCGGAATAAGAATAGAGGCCAAGATCAAGAAGATGTAAGAAATGTTTAACAAAGACCTAGAAGAATTAAATAACAAACAAACAGACATGAACAATGCAATAATTGAAATGAAAACTACACTAGAAGGAATCAATAGCAGAATAACTGAGGCAAAAGAACGGATAAGTGACCTGGAAGACAGGATGGTGGAATTCACTGCTGCAGAACAGACTAAAGAATAAAGAATGAAAAGAAATGAAGACAGCCTAAGAGACCTCTGGGACAACATTAAATGCACCAACATTTGCATTATAGGGGTCCCAGAAGGACAAGAGAGAGAGAAAGGACCAGAGAAAATATTTGAAGAGATTATAGTTGAAAACTTCCCTAACATGGGAAAGGAAATAGCCACCCAAGTCCAGGAAGTGCAGAGAGTCCCATACAGGATAAACCCAAGGAGAAACACGCCGAGACACATAGTGATCAAATTGGCAAAAATTAAAGACAAAGAAAAATAATTGAAAGAAGCAAGGGAAAAATGACAAATAACATACAAGGGAACTCCCATAAGGTTAACAGCTGATTTCTCAGCAGAAACTCTACAAGCCAGAAGGGAGTGGCATGATACACTTAAAGTGATGAAAGGGAAGAACCTACAACCAAGATTACTCTACCCGGCAAGGATCTCATTTAGATTTGATGGAGAAATCAAAAGCTTTACAGACAAGCAAAAGCTAAGAGAATTCAGCACCACCAAACCACCTCTACAACAAATGCTAAAGGAATTTCTCTAAGTGGGAAACACAAGAGAAGAAAAGGACCTACAAAAACAAACCCAAAACAATTAAGACAATGGTCATAGGAGCATACATATCGATAATTACCTTATACGTGAATGGATTAAATGCTCCAACCAAAAGACACATGCTTGCTAAATGGACACAAAAACAAGCCCATATATATGTTGTCTACAAGAGACCCACTTCACACCTAGGGACACATACAGACTGAAAGTGTAGGGGATGGAAAAAGATATTCCATGCAAGTGGAAATCAAAAGAAAGTTGGAGTAGCTATACTCAGATAAAATAGACTTTAAAATAAAGAATGTTACAAGAGACAAAGAAGGACACTACATAATGATCAAGGGATCAATCCAAGAAGAAGATATAACAATTATAAATATATATGCACCCAACATAGGAGCACCTCAATACATAAGGTAACTGCTAACAGCTATAAAAGAGGAAATCGACAGTAACACAAGAATAGTGGGGGACTTTGACACCTCACTTACACCAATGGACAGATCACCCAAAATGAAAATAAATAAGGAAACACAAGCTTTAAATGATGCATTAAACAAGATGAACTTAATTGACATTCCATCCAAAAACAACAGAATACACTTTCTTGTCAAGTGTGCACGGAACATTCTCCAGGATAGATTACATCTTGGGTCACAAATCAAGCCTCAGTAAATTTAAGAAAATTGAAATCATATCAAGCATCTTTTCTGACCACAACGCTATGAGATTAGAAATGAATTACAGGGGAAAAAACGTGAAAAGCACAAACACATGGAGGCTAAACAATACACTACTAAATAACCAAGAGATCACTGAAGAAATCAAAGAGGAAATAAAAAAATACCTAGAGACAAACGACAATGAAAACATGATGACCCAAAACCTATGGGACGCAGCAAAAGCAGTTCTACGAGGGAAGTTTATAGCTATACAAGCCTACCTCAAGAAACAAGAAAAATCTCAAGTAAACAATCTAACCTTACACCTAAAGGAACTAGAGAAAGAAGAACAAACAAAACCCAAAGTTAGCAGAAGGAAAGAAATCATAAAGATCAGGGCGGAAATAAATGAAATAGAAACAAAGAAAACAATAGCAAAGATCAATAAAACTAAAAGCTGGTTCTTTGAGAAGATAAATAAAATTGATAAGCCATTAGCCAGACTCATCAAGAAAAAGAGGGAGAGGACTCAAATCAATAAAATTAGAAATGAAAAAGGAGAAGTTACAACAGACACCGCAGAAATACAAAGCATCCTAAGAGACTACTATAAACAACTCTATGCCAATAAAATGGACAACCTGGAAGAAATGGACAAATTCTTAGAAAGGTATAACCTTCCAAGACTGATCCAGGAAGAAACAGAAAATATGAATAGCCAGGTTACAAGTAATGAAATTGAAACTGTGATTAAAAATCTTCCAACAAACAAAATTCCAGGACCAGATGGCTTCACAGGTGAATTCTGTCAAACATTTAGAGAAGAGCTAACACCCATCCTTCTCAAACTCTTCCAAGAAATTGCAGAGGAAGGCACACTCCCAACTCATTCTATGAGGCCACCATCACCCTGATACCAAAACCAGACAATGATACTACAAAAGAAGAAAATTACAGACCAATATCACTGATGAATATAGATGCAAAAATCCTCAACAGAAAACTAGCACACAGAATCCAACAACACATTAAAAGGATCATACACCATGATCAAGTGGGATTTATCCCAGGGATGCAAGGATTCTTCAATATACACAAATCAATCAATGTGATACACCATATTAACAAAATGAAGAATAAAAACCATATGATCATCTCAATAGATGCAGAAAAACCTTTTGACAAAATTCAACACCCATTTATGATAAAAACTCTCTAGAAAGTGGGCATAGAGAGAACCTACCTCAACATAATAAAGGCCACAAACGACAAACTCACAGCAAACATCATTCTCAATGGTGAAAAACTGAAAGCATTTCCTCTAAGATCAGGAACGAGACAAGGATGTCCACTCTCACCACTATTACTCAATATAGTTTTGGAAGTCCTAGCCATGGCAATCAGAGAAGAAAAAGAAATGAAAGGAATACAAATTGGAAAAGAAGAAGTAAAATTGTTACTGTTTGCAGATGACTTGATACTATACATAGAGAATCCTAAAACTGCCACCAGAAAACTACTAGAGCTAATTAATGAATTTGGTAAAGTTGCAGGATACAAAATTAATGCACAGAAATCTCTTGCATTCCTATACACCAATGATGAAAAATCTGAAAGTGAAATTAAGAAAACACTCCCATTTACCATTGCAACAAAAAGAATAAAATACCTAGGAATAAACCTACCTAGGGAGACAAAAGACCTGTATGCATTATCCCTATCAAATTACCAATGGCATTTTTTATAGGACTAGAACAAATCATCTTAAAATTTGTATGGAGACACAAAAGACCCTGAATAGCCAAAGCAGTCTTGAGGGAAAAAAACGGAGCTGGAGAATCAGACTCCCTGACTTCACACTATACTACAAAGCTACAGTAATCAAGACAATATGGTACTGGCACAAAAACAGAAATATAGATCAATGGAACAAGATAGAAAGCCCAGAGATAAACCCACACACCTATGGTCAACTAATCTATGACAAAGGAGGCAAAGATATACAATGGAGAAAAGACAGTCTCTTCAATAAATGGTGCTGGGAAAACTGGACAGCTACATGTAAAAGAATGAAATTAGAATACTCCCTAATACCATACACAAAAATAAACTCAAAATGCATTCGAGACCTAAATGTAAGACCAGACACTATAAAACTCTTAGAGGAAAACATAGGAAGAACACTCTTTGACATAAATCACAGCAAGATCTTTTTTGATCCACCTCCTAGAGTAATGGAAACAAAAACAAAAATAAACAAATGGGACCTAATGAAACTTCAAAGCTTTTGCACAGCAAAGGAAACCATTAAGAAGACGAAAAGACAACTCTCAGAATGGGATAAAATATTTGCAAATGAATCAATGGACAAAGGATTAATCTCCAAAATATATAAACAGCTCATTCAGCTCAATATTAAAGAAACAAACAACCCAATCCAAAAATGGGCAGAAGACCTAAATAGACATTTCTCCAAAGAAGACATACGGATGGCCAAGAAGCACATGAAAAGCTGCTCAACATCACTAATTATTAGAGAAATGCAAATCAAAACTACAATGAGGTATCACCTCACCCCTGTTAGAATGGGCATCATCAGAAAATCTACAAACAACAAAAGCTGGAGAGGGTGTGGAGAAAAGGGAACCCTCTTGCACTGTTGGTGGGAATGTAAATTGATACAGCCACTATGGAGAACAATATGGAGGTTCCTTAAAAAACTAAAGATAGAATTACCATATGACCCAGCAATCCCACTACTGGGCCTATACCCAGAGAGAACCGTAATTCAAAAAGACACATGCACCCCAATGTTCATTGCAGCACTATTTACAATAGCCAGGTCATGGAAGCAACCTAAATGCCCATTGACAGACGAATGGTTAAAGAAGTGGTGGTACATATATACAATGGAATATCACTCAGCCATAAAAAGGAACGAAATTGAGTCATTTGTTGAGACGTGAATGGATCTAGAGACTGTCATACAGAGTGAAGTAAGTCAGAAAGAGAAAAACAAATATCGTATATTAACGCATGTATGTGGAACCTAGAAAAATGGTACAGATGAACCGGGTTGCAGGGCAGAAGTTGAGACACAGATGTAGAGAACAAACGTATGGACACCAAGGATGGAAAACCTCAGTGGGGTGGGGATGGTGGTGTGTTGAATTGGGCGATTGAGATTGACATGTATACACTGATGTGTATAAAATTGATGACTGATTAAAAAAAAAATTCGTAAAAACAAATGCTGGAGAGGGTGTCCACCTACACTGTTGGTGGGAATGCAAATTGGTACAGCCACTATGGAGAACAGTATGGAGGTCCCTTAAAAAACTAAATATAGAACTACCATATATGATCCAGCAATCTCACTCCTGGGCCTATATCAGGAGATAAACATGATTTGAAAGGATACATGAACCCCAATATTCATTGCAGTGCTGTTTACAATAGTCAGGACATGGAAGCAACCTAAATTTCCATTGACAGATGAAAGGATAAAGAACATGTGGTACATGTGCACAATGGAATTAATCTCTGGTGGCCTTGGCCTACAGCGGCTTGAAGCAGGATTTTGGTTCCCGGTCAGATATTGAAGTCTGGCCATGTTAGTGAGAATGCTGAATCCTAGCCACTAGACCACCAGGGACCAGTGGCCAGTGACAAGGCCCTGGTCCATCAGCTGTGTAGAAATGAATTTCCACATAGAGACAGAAGTAGTGAAACAAGTAAAGTGTTTATTAGTAGGAAAAAGAATAAGTGTGGATAGACACACAGGTGGGCTCAGAGAGAGAGTTGTGCCCTCGTGGCAGTTTAAATCACTTATATGGGCATTTCTTCCAGATTTCCTTTGGCCAATCATCTTGTCTTGCCTGGTTCTGAGTCCATATTTGATATATCTCAGGGTCCTCCCATGTGTGCATGCATATCTCTTAGCCAAGATGGATTCTAGCGAAGAGGCCTATGGGTAGGTTTACATCACCTAGTATGGGGTGGTGCACCCTCCCTTTTTGACCTTCAAGGGGCCTTTCTGTGCATGTATAGTCAGGAAGGTCTCCTTGACTTCAAGAATGAGGAATATGTGGAATGAGGGATATGTGGTCCTAGCTTCTCCTCCTCTTCATCTTGGAGTATGTGTCCACGGGGGACAACTCCAGCTGTTTAGCCTGGGGCCTATCTATCTCCCACTCAGAATATTACTCAGCCATTAAAAAGAATGAAATGATGCCATTTGCAGCAACATGGATGGACCTGGAGATTATACTAAGTGAAGTAAATCAGACGAAGAAGGACAAATATCATATGATATCACTTATAGGTGAAATCTTAAAAAATGATACAAATGAACTTATTTACCAAACAGAAACATTTACGGACTTAGTTAACAAACTTATGGTTACCAAGGAGAAAGGGTGGGAGGGGGAGGGATAGATTGGGAGTTTGGGATTGATATGTACACAGTACTATATTTAAAATAGGTAACTAACAAGGACCTACTGTATAGCACAGGGAACTCTGCTCAATACTCTGTAATAACCTAAATGGGAAAAAAATTTTGAAAAAGAATAGATACTTGTATATATATATATAACTGAATCACTTTGCTGTACACCTGAAACCAACACATCATTTTTTTTTTAATTTATTTATTTTTTGGCTGTGTTGGGTCTTCGTTTCTGTGCGAGGGCTTTCTCTAGTTGTGGCGAGCGGGGGCCACTCTTCATCGCGGTGCGCGGGCCTCTCACTGCCGCGGCCTCTCTTGTTGCGGAGCACAGGCTCCAGACGCGCAGGCTCAGTAGTTGTGGCTCACGGGCCTAGTCGCTCCACGGCATGTGGGATCTTCCCAGACCAGGGCTCGAACCCGTGTCCCCTGCATTAGCAGGCAGATTCTCAACCACTGCGCCACCAGGGAAGCCCCAACACGTCATTTTTAATCAACTATATTCCAATATAAAATTTAAAAAGAAACAAATCCCATTAATTATAAAGCTCTATCTTAAAAAAACAGGTGGCTTCCTCCTCAAGTTTCTGTATGAATCTTTTTTATGTGGCCTAAGGCATCATTTCAAGCACAGAATAACCCTGGCCAATAAACTGAAGTTGACCTGAATGCCTTCCAGCTGAGACACTGTCAAAACCATCAGGGGACGTATAAAAAAAAAGTACAATCCCTAAGGGCACAGTTCAACTATTACTGCACCCCAAGTAGAACACACAGTAAGTCCCACAGGTTAACAGAAGTCTGACTCGGTGCCCAGCCCTGGGATTTCTAATTCAGGTGGAAAATTTTAGTGTGAGTCTTTGGTTTTAGAGGGACTGCAAGGAGACAATCGCTTCCAGTTTTGCATGAAAAGTGAGGAGTTGAGGCCACCCACACTGTCCCATTGCCAGCACTGCTGTGAGTGATCAAGTTTCAGTAGTTGGTCTGAACTCAGAACTTTCTCAGCAGCTTGGAAAGTACGAAGGAGGAGTTTTCCTTCTGGAAGAGGGGAAGGTTTCCTGGAATGGTTTTGAAAACCAAAGATCATTAATGCGCCACTCCCTGAGCCCCCCAATCCCTCCATGTCTTCCAGATACTACTGGGGTTTTGTTTTCTCTACCACTGTTGCAAAATCAGTGTGTCCTTTTTAATCATTATAACTTTACATTTTTAAAATCATTCCCTGCGCTTAACCAGACATTTCATCAGGAAGAGTTGTATGCAAGGGGAATAAAAGTATTTTCATAGAGAAACATTTTTATACAGCTTAACTAGAAAGACATGTTATGTTCAGGAACGAGTCAAGAGAAAATCTTGAATTTTAAAAAATTTAAAAGTGGGTTTTCACGACCTGCACCTAGAAAAAAATTAATCCCTGTTGGGGGAAGCTGCACTTGATGATCAACTTGCTTTACTAAAGTATGTATATCAGGAGAAGGACAAGGAAAGTTGGGTCAGTTTATCAGTCTCTTGTTGCAAACTGCAACTAATCCAGAAAGGCAAATATAATCGTCAACAACAGTGAGCCACCCCTGAGAGGGGGTCAAGAGTCCACTCAGCCAGGAATGGGCAGAGAATTCACAGTCCTCCCCAGACTTGTAGTTTGAGGCAAAAATCACAGGTTAGGAATGCAATTATTTTGTGTGTTGGTAATATAGCCTGATTTCAGATGGTCCATTAGAGAACAAGCTCTGTCATGTGAACATTTGTGTGTGACCCAGGCGGCCCAGCCAGCGTCCATGATGTTTTCAGCGTCGGTGGCCCCACACAGGCGTGTCCTGAAGCTACAGTGATAACACGGTCTGAGTTTTGTCTGCTTTAGTCCACCAGACTTTGTGCTGTGGCTGAAATAGCCCACAGCTGATAGTATCAGGTTTCAGCTTAGAGTCAGGTTCAGGCAATTAAAATCAGTGAGGCAGAATTCCAGGAAAAAAACAGCGGCTTTGGCCCTGCACAGCCAGCAACAGTGTTCTAAGTCCAAGTGACAAGCCAGGCTTTCCTAAACCCTGTTAATCTTGTTATTCTTAGAGTCCAAGTTGACCCATTCAAAAATATGCACAGATGGCAGAAAATTATCAGCCTCTATCACAGGTCTGATTTTACAAGAACTCATTAATAACTAAAATTGCTTTTTAAAATTCCCGAAGTGTCTACTTAGAGATTGCCTATTATTTCATATTGTTTCACTTTTTTCAAAGGCTCTAATAGGGATAAATTGAGGCAAATGTCATGGGCAGAGTCAAGATGGCAGAGTAGGAGGATGAGGAGTTTGCATCTCCTCACAACTAGGGCACCCACCAGATGCCATTGGGGGACCTCAACACCCAAGGGGATGGGAGGAAACCCTGAAGGACCGGGTAGGATGTGGGGGGGAGTGAGGGGGGAGGAAAAGTGGAGGCGGGATGGGACTGGGGCCCCTGAGGGGTGGCTGGGGGGAGGGGAGGGGTTCCCACATCTGGAGAGGCCCACTAACTGTGAGGGGATCAACAGGAATGGGGAGAGACCCTCGGGGGTTCAGAGGATCAGAGGGGAATGTGGCTAGTGTTTCCCTCACCCATTCAGCCCCACGGATCGTGCTGGGGTCCTGGGCCTGGTCCTCCGCCCTCCGAGGACCCCTCTGGCCGTGTGGGTCCTGGGGGTGTGGGAGAGAGCAGGGGAGGAAGAGTAGAGGCGAATGGGGATGAAGCCTTGGGGATCATAGGATTGGGGGGGACGTGGCTAACGTTTCCCCCACCCACTCGGGTCCTAGCAATCCCTGGTCAGGGAACTAGATCTCACATGCATGCCGCAACTAAAGAGTTCTCATGCCACAACTAAGGAACCCACAGGCTGCAACTAAAGGGCCCACCAGCCACAACTAAGGTGAACACATGCCACAACTACGGAGCACAAGTGTTGCAACTAAGGAGCCAGTGAGCTGCTCCTAAGACCTGGTGCAACCAAAATAAATAAATAAAATTGATAAAATTAATAATTAAAAAAAAGACTAGGGAGTGGGTCACTTAAGGCAGAAATCTGATTTAAAAAAAAAATCTTCCAACAAACAAAAGTCCAGGACCAGATGGCCTCACAGGTAAATTCTATCAAACATTTAGTGAAGAGCTAACACCTATCCTTCACAAACTCTTCCAAAAAACTGCAGAGGGGGAAACATTCCCAAATATGTTCCATGAGTCCACCTTCACCCAGATACCAAAACCAGACAAAGATATCACAAAAAAGAAAATTACAGACCAATATCACTGATGAACATAGACACAAAAATCCTCAACAAAATACTAGCAAAGAGAATCCAACAACACGTTAAAAGGATCATACACCATGACCAAGTTGGATTTATGCCAGGGATGCAGGGATTCTTCAATATATACAAATTAATCAATGTGATACACCATATTAACAACTTAAAGAATAAAAACCATATGATCATCTCAGTAGATGCAGAAAAAGCTTTCAACAAAATTCAACATCTATTCACAACAAAAACTCTCCAAAAAATGGTCATAGAGGGAACCTATCTCAACACAATAAAGGCCATATACAAGAAATCCACAGCAAACATCATTCTCAATGGTGAAAAACTGAAAGCATTTCCACTAAGATCAGGAACAGGACAAGGATGTCCACTCTCACCACTCTTATTCAACAGTTTTGGAAGTCCTAGCCACAGCAATCAGAGAGGAAAAAGAAATAAATGAATCTAAATCAGAAAAGAAGTAAAACTGTCACTGTTTGCAGATAACATGATACTATACACAGAAAATCCTAAAGATGCCACCAGAAAACTACTAGAGCTAGTCAATGAATTTGGTAAAGTTGTAGGATGCAAAATTAATGCACAGAAATCACTTGCATTTGTATACACTAACAATGAAACATCACAAAGGGAAATTAAGGAAACAATCCCATTTACCATCACAACAAAAAGAATAAAATATCTAGGAATAAACCTACCAAAGGAGGAAAAATATCTGCACTCAGAAAACTATAAAACACTGATGAAAGAAATCAAAGATGACACAAACAGATGGAGAAATATACCATGTTCATGGACTGGAAGAATCAATATTGTGAAAATGACTATACTACCCAAAGCAATCTACAGATTCAATGCAATCCCTGTCAAATTACCAATGGCATTCTTCACAGAATTAGAACAAAAAAATTTACAATTTGTATGAAAACACAAAAGACCCTGAATAGCCAAAGCAATCTTAAGAAAGAAAAATGGAGCTGTAGAAATCAGGCTCCCTGACTTCAAACTATACTACAAAGCCAGAGTAATCAAGACAGTATGGTACTGGCACAAAACCAGAAATACAGATCAATGGTAAAGGATAGGAAGCTCAGAGATTAACCCATGCACCTACGGTCACCTAATCTATGACAAAGGAGGCAAGGATATACAATGGAGAAAAGACAGCCTCCTCAATAAATGGTGCTGGGAAAACTGGACAGCTACATGTAAAAGAATGACAATAGAATGCTAACTAACACCATACATAAAAATAAACTCAAAATGGATGAAAGACCTAAAGGTAAGGCCAGACACTATAAAACTCTTAGAGGAAAACATAGGCAGAACACTCTCTGACATAAATTTCAGCAAGATCTTTTTTGACCCACCTCTAAGAGTAATGAAAATAAAAACAAAACTAAACAAATGGGACCTAATTAAACTTAAAATCTTTTGCACAGCAAAGGAAACCATAAACAAAATGAAAAGGCAACCCTCAGAATGGGAGAAAATATTTGCAAATGAAGCAATCCTCAAGGGATTAATCTCCAAAATACATAAACAGCAGCTCAATTTCACAAAAACAAACAACCCATTCAAAAAATGGGCATTTCTCCAAAGAAGACATACAGATGGGCAAGAGGCACATGAAAATATGCTCAACATCACTAATTATTAGAGAAATGCAAATCAAAATTACAATGAGGTATCACCTCACACGGGTCAGAATGGCCCTCATCAAAAAATCTACAAACAATAAAGGCTGGAAAGGGTGTGGAGAAAAAGGAATCCTCTTACATTGTTGTTGGGAATGTAAATTGATACAGCCACTATGGAGAACAGTATGGAGGTTCCTTAAAAAACTAAAAATAAAACTACCATATGACCCAGCAATCCCACTACTGGGCATATACCCTGAGAAAACCATAATTCAAAAAGACACATGTACCCCAATATTCATTGCAGCATTATTTACAATAGCCAGGTCATGGAAACAACTTAAATGTCCATCAACAGACAAAACTATAAAGAAATGTGGTACATATATACAATGGAATATTACTCGGAAAACAAAAAGGAACAAAAGTGGGTCATTTGTAGAGATGTGGATGGATCTAGAGTCTGTCATACAGAGTGAAATATGTCAGAAAGAAACAACAACTATCATGTATTAACACATATATGTGGAATCTAGAAAAATGGTACCGAAGAACCTATTTCCAGGGCAGGAATAGAGATGCAGATGTAGAGAATGGACACGTGGACACAGTGGGGGAAGGGGAGGGTGGGGCGAATTGTGAGATTAGGATTGATATATATACACTACCATGTGTAAACTATATAGCTAGTGGGAACCTGCTATAAAGCACAGGAAGCTCAGCTAGGTGCTCTGTGATAACCTAGATGGGCGGGATGGGTGGGGGTGGGAAAAAATCCAAGAGGGAGGGGATATATGTATACATACAGCTGATTCACTTCATTGTACAGCAGAAACTGACACAACATTCTAATTTACTATACACCAATAAAAAAATAAAATTATAAAAATGAAATAAAAATAAATTTCTAGTCAAAAAATTAAGTAAATTTCATCACTTATAGAAACCTATATTTTTTTTAATACTCAAAGACTTTACATTTCAATCCACCCACCAGCAGCAAAAAGAAAGTTATATACCATCTTAGGGTTTTGCTTTTTTGGGGGTTTTTTGGCTTTCCTAATCAGAAAATTATTTCTGAAATTATGAACTTAAACATAGAATATTTTACATAAGTTTTCTATCATAGCCTAAGTCATAAAGTCAGTTTTTAAATTATTTTTCCTCTCATTGTAAATTTATTCAAATCTCCAGCAGCAAGTTTAGCATTTACAGGGTTAACCTTACAGCTGACAGGTAATGCCCAGAACTGGTGGGTGGGTGAGGTGATGTTGAAGCAGCATCTGAAGTGGGTTTTTTCCCTTTTTTTTTTTTTTCTTCTGGTTTATCTAAAGCCCTGAAACTTGATTTAATTTTTTATAGGTGTTGACTTAAAAAATGTACAACCTAAAAGTGGAGAATTATGTTTTATTTGGCAGACATACTGAGGAGTTAAGCCCAGGAGATAGCCTCTCATATAGCTCTGAGGACTATTCCAAAGAAGTAAGGGAGGAACCAGGATATACAGGAGTTTTTCAAAAACAAATCAGGTAGTTGAACATCAAAAGGTTTCTGCTAATTAAAGAAGAAACAAACATCTCAAGTTATTGAATTTAGCATTTTTCCATTGTAAAATAAAATCCATATTTTATGGCAAGGCAAGAAAAATTTAAACATGAAAAATTTTCTCTGCCCTTTGGCCTTCTCTCTCCCTTCTACTGTGCATTGTGTATCTGCATTATGCATCAACCAAACCTCCCCCACTGGCAGAAATACCTGCTTAACCACAAAGAGCAACATTCTCCGAGTACCAAAAAGCCAGCTCCTTAAATGATAACATTCCTTCTTGATCTTGTAAGGGATCATGATGGCCCATCACTTTGTTCTTGCAGATCTGGATTGTGTAAACTGTCAGTAATACGTCATCTAATGTACAGCCCTCTGTCTCAAAAAGTTTATATAACTGTGTTTTGACTTCTAACAGGTGGAACAGTTCTCAGAGCCTTCTGAGAAGCTGTTCCCAGGTTATAATCCTCAATTTAGCTCAAGCAAAATTTTCCATCTTTCTTAGATCAACTAAGTAATTTTTCATTGACATGCATGATGCAGCTGGCAGGATATGAAAGATACCTACCAAAGGATACCTGGAGTCTACCCAGAACCTGTGCTCTGTACCAAGTATTGGCCCACTGAACCCCACTGGCTGCTTGGTACTCCTCAGGTGTTCTGGTGAGTTCTCCTGATATCCAGATCTCATTGTTCAAGTGATGATCCTGAAAATTTTATTCAAGCTGTTTCACTTAAGACTTGGGCACCAGTGCATTTCCTAGGCAGGATCTAGGGGGTCTGGCAAGAGGTCCAGGGAAACATAGGTGGCTGGGTTTTTGTTCAGTTTGGCTTAAACTTTTAAAATATAGTTTATTTTCCCTATAGTTCAATTTTTTAATTATTATTATTATTTTATTTATTTTTGGCTTTGTTGGGTCTTCGTTGCTACACACGGGTTTTCTCTAGTTGCGACGAGCGGGGGCTACTCTTCGTTGCAGTGCATGGGCTTCTCATTGCAGTGGCTTTTCTTGTTGCGGAGCACAGGCTCTAGGTGCACAGGCTTCATTAGTTGTGGCATGCAGGCTCAGTAGTTGTGGCTCATGGGCTCTAGAGCACAGGCTCAGTAGTTGTGGCGCATGGGCTTAGTTGCTCCGCAGCATGTGGTATCTTCTCAGACCAGGGTTCAAACCCGTGTCCCCTGCATTGGCAGGCAGATTCTTAACCACTGCACCACCGGAAATTCCCTTAAATTTTTTCTTAAATGAGTTGATATATGGTCTGAACAAAGCTTTTGCTAGTGAAATGAGAGACTGAATTATGTAGCTCTGAAGAATAAGGGAAACCCACTGTAACCATTAAGTAAATACTGCTCATCCAGCGGGGTGGGACAGAGGCTGGTACCTAGCTCTCGTGAGCACGCAAGGTGATTTTAGACTGTCCCATGAAGAAACCAAGACATGTAAGAGAGTCAAACCGACCCAAAGGTAACTCCTTGGGAAGCTAGGCTCAGAAGCAGCACACATTCCATCTGCCATGCTGTCCTCAGGAAGTTGTTCAGATCATATCTCATATCTGAATTAGTGTTCCAAGTTAATAATAAGAAATTATGCCTCAAAGGCCAAACAGCTCCCAGATGGACAGCCACCTATGGGAGTACCAGCTCGGTTCGGTTTATGTATACTTGCATGTACTTAACTGAGAACTAAAAGAAATTGAGCCCTGAAATGGGACTCTTTTGGCACTCCCAAATTGAATTCTAAGCATGCAGCTAAGGCCAGCAGTCTTCTGGATCTGTACCTACAGGGTCTACTGGAAACAACAGTGGTAAGAGTTTTTCGACTTTCTAAAGTTAGATTAGCAGGAGAAAATATTTGTAGGGTTAGCTGCTTGGACCCTTTGAATTGGAGAAACTTCTAAATTAAAATTTAGAAGAGCAAAATTTTAAAGTGCTCTCATTTTAAACTATTGCACCTATTTGAATTGGTACACAGAAGCCCCAAAAGGCTTCAAAATTCCAAAACAGCCTCATTGAAAGATTTGTTGTAGAAGGCTAATGAAAGATTAATGATTTAAAAGGTACCTAAAACTTTAGCTACTCCTCCCATCTATCCCTCTTTATTTCAGTACTCATTCTAGTAAGACACTATAAAAGGGTTACATTTAGAAATGGAGCCACCTGAGGCTGTAGGCAAGCCTCTTCAGAGCAAAGGCTGAACTGAGGGCCATAGTTAAAAAATTTCTTAAACCCAGGGAGAATCCTCAAAACTGTTTATAAATGGATTACCAAGATGAGAGACCACTACTCTGACTAAACTGACTATGGCTGATATTCAGAGCCTGATAGGAATTTTCTTTGAAGGGGAGGCTTCTCCCCTAAACAAAATGAGGGAAAGAAAAACATTCCAACAGAGGTAAATTTGTATGTCAGTCCTTTGATATCATTGAGGTGGCCACCCTATTCTTTGAGGAAAAACCAACTGTTCTTGTTTACAAATCTGGTCTTTATAGGATTAGAGGTGTGGTTCCAGAAATAATTCAAAGCCCACCAATCCTTTTACCACTCCCCAAACCTCCCCTATTTATCTCAAGAGGCTTGTAAGTATTGAAAAAAAAAATTATAGCCTTAAGGGAACAAAGTCAAGAGAGGAGGAACTTGCCTTTCTCCTCCTATGCCTTTGAGATGTAAATGCTCTACCTGATCTTCTCCAGGAGGACTTATCCCTGTCATCTTTATAAAATGCAAATTTCAGGAAAGTGGGTAGGTAGTTTGGAACTTGACTTGTCACAGACAAATAGAAATCTTAAGTGTTTTCTCCATAAATATTAGCCATCTAGACAAGTGACATTGACTTGTTCCATCTGACAGAGACCCAATTTGAATCCAACCTCTTTTGTAACTGATGTGTTTTTATTATTGTACCTGTTTCATGGCTGAGATTTTGGAATGGGAACTATGAGGTCTCTGTGTCTGTGTGTTTGTGCATATCTGTATATATGTGTTGTAGGTGTGTGGTATTGCCAGAATTAATTTATAAAAGAGTTCTATTTAATTGTCTTAAAGGAAATTAAGTGCTTATATAGATACTCAGAAGTAGAAAAGAAACTGGCCAGAATGAATTTCAGGTTCATGTGATCTGGGAAATATTTAGTATTGAATTAATACCAGAGTATTAAAATTAGTTTAAGCTTGTTGGTTTAGTTAATACAGACATATATTTAGAGTCATCAACATTAAATACTTTTGTTGTACCTAGATTTACTAGAAATAAAATAAGAAAGACCTTATTCCTGTTACAAAGTTTGTCAACAAAAAGTAATGATATGATGAAATTTTAAGTAAATAAAGTAGAGCTAAATGAGATAAGAGCTTTTATGTAAACTTTAGGAATAATGGTGTTTCGGGGATCTCTATCTAAAAATAGTCTCTCCAAAATGGAAATAAAAACAAAAATAAACAAATGAGACCTAATGAAACTTCAAAGCTTTTGCACAGCAAAGGAAACCATAAACAAGACCAAAAGACAACCCTCAGAATGGGAGAAAATATTTGCAAATGAAGCAACTGACAAAGGATTAATCTCCAAAATATACAAGCAGGTCATGCGGCTCAATATCAAAAAAACAAACAACCCAATCCAAAAATGGGCAGAAGACCTAAATAGACATTTCTCCAAAGAAAATATACAGGTTGCCAACAAACACATGAAAGGATGCTCAACATCACTAATCATTAGAAAAATGCAAATCAAAACCACAATGAGGTATCACTTCACACCAGGCAGAATGGCCATTATCAAAAAATCTACAAACAATAAATGCTGGAGAGGGTGTGGAGAAAAGGGAACCCTCTTGCACTGTTGGTGGGAATGTAAATTGATACAGCCACTATGGAGAACAGTATGGAGGGTCCTTAAAAAACTAAAAATAGAACTACAGTATGACCCAGCAATCCCACTACTGGACATATACCCTGAGAAAACCATAATTCAAAAAGAGACTTGATTTGTGGACAAAGACATATAGACAGGTGCAAAAGTAAATCCTCTTTTGCAACCCAGAACTCATTGTTCAGTATGAGTTTTGATACAGATAAGAAGGAACATGATACCTAAAAGAAAGTCAAGTGATGGGGGTGTATTGATAAACATAAAGATTGCTTCCAGGACTACAGGGCTGATAATTTCCCTCATATCGTAAGCTTTTAAATTATCAGCTGTATTGATTTAGTACTCTAATTTTAATGTTGACATGAAACAAAGATGGCTTCTTTTTTTAGGCTTTTATCTTGAACACAGTGTCTGGATAATTTAAAAAGAGGGTGTCAAATTCAGAACCAGGCAGATCCATCGCCTGACCCTAAACATGGTCCTAAAGTAAATCGCTTGAGGAAATTGGATCCCAAAGATTACAGGTGGGGAATTTTGAAGTGTGTCCATATTTCATTGGAGATCAAAGAAGCCTAACTAAAAGAATTGTGGGCTGACTCACAGGATAACTTCTTTTTGAAAGGGCTATTTTATCTTGAAGATTATGAGTTTGGAAGAACTAAGGTGATTGGCAGTGGAAAGAATCAGAACATGTGAAATTCCTTAAAAATTTATTGACTTTGTGTTACACATAATTTAAAAAAAACCTTTACACTTTGAAAAAAAAAAAAAAGAGAGAGACATGTACCCCAATGTTCACTGCAGCACTATTTACAATAGCCAGGACATGGAAGCAACCTAAGTGTCCATCAACAGATGAATGGATAAAGAATATGTGGCACATATATACATATATAAAATGGAATATTACTCAGCCATAAAAAGCAATGAAGTTGAGTTATTTGTAGTGATGTGGTTGAACCTAGAGTCTGTCATACAGAGTGAAGTAAGTCAGAAAGAGAAAAACAAATACTGCATGCTAACACATATATATGGAATCTTAAAAAAAAAAGTTCTGATGAACCTAGGCAGGACAGGAATAAAAACACAGACGTAGAGAATGGACTTGAAGACACGGGGAGGGGGAAGGGTAAGCTGGGACAAAGTGAGAGAGTAGCGTTGACATATATATACTACCAAATGTAAAATAGCTAGCTAGTGGGAAGCAGCTGCATAGCACAGGGAGATCAGCTCGGTGCTTTGTGACCACCTAGAGGGGTGGGATAGGGAGGGTGGGAGGGAGGTGCAAAAGGAAGGGGATATGGGGATATATGTATACACATAGCTGATTCACTTTGTTTTACAGCATAAACTAACACAACATTGTAAAGCAATTATACTCCAGTAAAGATGTTTAAAATAAAATAAAATAAAATAAAATAAAATAAAATAAAATAAAATAAAAAGTCTCTCCAGATTTTGGCAACTTGAAAATTTAAAGTTATGCTAAATTAACTTAAATAATGGGAATCCATTGAATATTTAGATCATTTCCAAATAAAATACTGGAATATTAATTGCTAAACATAATTTTGTCTTCTTATGAGAAACTAAAGATGTTTGTGTTTATTAGACACATGTCTTGTACTATATTGAGGAAAGAAAATCTATGAGAACGTGTATGTTTCTAAAGGTTATAAAATATATTTGTAAGTGCCAATCAGAAAATGTTGGTATGACAGTTTACAATTACTTGCTTCTAGGTTTTTGCTATAAACTAGGTTTTAAGGTTAAGAAGTATAATATATGTAACCAAAGCTACTAAAATAATAAAGGAAATATTTGCGTATACAAGGAAAGTAAGAGGTTTTTTGGGGGGAAAAAAAGGTGTGAAGATTGGAAATACTTTTTATTAAGGGAAAGAAGGTAATTTTGTCCTAGAGCTGGTTGTTTCTGACTGGAAAAGAAAATATGGACAGAATAATATGGATACTGAAAGTTTTGGAAGGTTTGTGGATAAAGGAACACTGAGAAAGTTTTTGTGCATGGTCAGGATTCACTAAGATAAGATTGAATTAATTAAGAAAATGAATTTTAAAGGTAAAGTGGTACAATACCTGAATTTAATTTCCTCTCTAAAAGGACAAAGTTTTCTTAAAATATTGAACTGCTTTTGGTAATAGATTGCATGAGTTTCTTTGCATTTAAGTGACGTATTACAACATTTAAGATCTTTTATTGTCACTTTGGTTAAGTGAATGCGTATTGTCTCACAGTGACCTATGATCCCATTTGACCAGGTATTTTGAACATTTTTTGATATTTTGGACAATCTTCCCAAAGATCAAATTCTAAATGAATTTGTTTGACCTCTAGCTAACTTTGAGGTTTTTCCAAAGGGTCCCTGGAATACCTCAAAATATTTGTTTTCTCTCCATCTCAGAGAGTAATATTAAACTAATTAGGCTTATTTGGTATGTTAAATTACATGGGAAGCATTATCAAATGAGTAGTGATAAGCCTCCTTAGGCTGTATCATATGGGTAAATGTTATTAATATAGATACTCTAGAAATTATATGGAACTTCTAAAAATATGATATATCTTGGTAAAATATTATTAGTCATAATTCTACTAATTATCTTAAATTTTTGCATGTCACAGCAGTAATTTGTTTGTCGATTGCATTGTAATCAGATCTTTAACCTTGCATTTTTAAAGTCTTTTGTCATTTATAACACAGTTATTATTGTATTCTGGTGCTTTTTAAAAAATGCTTCATCTTCAAGGAAATTCATAGAAAGGACTTTTTAACAAGTACAGGTTTCTGATAACTTTTAGATCATACCACTAACCCGGATAAGAAATTAAAGAATTCTAATGGAAAACCTGATGGCTTCATAAAACTGTAACAGAAGGTTAAGATCAGGGATTAGTCACGTAGGGACCGAGTGAAGCAATGAGTATGGTTATAATTTGGAGTTTTGTCTGAAATAGTGCTGGTTTCTAATCTGTGTTTTCCAGATATAAGGAAACCTTTAAATTATACCTCTGTAAGTAGAATTGAAACATTTGTCTTTTCTCTCTACCAGGTTTCTCCAGAATTTGGAAACTCTTATTGGAAATTATTGGAAACTAAGACTCACTTCCCAGGTAGCTTGTTGTAAAATTTAATTATTAAAAGGACAATATAAGTTTGTTTCTGAAGCTTATCACTGTAATCTATCTTTGGATGAAGATCAGATTTGTCATGACCTAACCAGGAGATTATGAATAATGGAAAATATATCAGATAAAGGACTCTTTACAGTCATGTTGGAAGGGGCTATATCAGATACTGCTAACAAATCCTTGTGCTGCAAAACTTAAAGGAGTAAGTTCTTGGATTTATATATCTCACCATATCAGTCCTCCTCTCCTGAATGAACTGCAACTTCTGTTTCTGACACCCAACTTTGACTAAGACCAACACTACCAGATCAGAACAAGAAGAAGATTACATCTAAGGTAGACAGCTGACCCACGATGCTGGACCAGGCCTGTATACTGATTACTTTGACAATTGCTCACACTTTTGTTTATGAACCAAATGTATTTCTTGGGCTCAATCATTTTCAAGTTTCAAAAAAAATCAGTCCAATTGCTGGGTTTGTGGCCAATTACCTGTGTTCAGTACTCTCAGGTTGTCTTGGTGGATTTCTCCTCTCTGAGGCTCTAATTGGATGGCCCTTAGAAATTTTATTTTAAAAGAAAGAAACTTTAGCACCATGCAAGCTAATGTTACCACCAATATCACTAAGTGAGAGCTTCTTACCTGACCAGTTAATGATGCATATTCTGAACCTGGCCATAAACACTCCTTTTCACTAGATGTTGAACACTGGGTAGCTCCTAATAGAACCCAGTGGATTTATGGAACAGATTTATGACCATGGCTCTCCCAGTTTGGTTAAGAAGTTGTACAATTGATTTCCCTTGGGCCCAAGGTCAGTTATGGGTAACCCTGGAAAAAGCCCCTACCAATATGCCTTTAAAGCAGGCATGTTGGGCTCAATCCGTTTTCCAAGGATATGACCATTTGATCTTGATATTTGTTCTTTCACTTGGAATAGAAAATATTATTACTCACATAGAGGCTTTAACAAAATTCAATTCAGCAAGTTTTGAATGATAATGATCAAGCCATTAGCTTGCTCAATTCAGAAGTCTCAAGATGAGAAAAGCAGTCCTACAGGATCACATGGCCCTCAATATTTTAACCGCTTCCTAAGGGGGAACTTGTGCTGTAATACATACTGAATGCTGCATCTTCAAATGTGACATCTTATGACACATGAAGAGTAAAATTTCTGCTCTGAACAATCCTTTTCCCAGTTTAGGGGAAATATTAGGAAAATGGTTTTATTCAGGAGGATCTTGGCTTAAATCTTTGCTAATGACATTGTTGGTTCTACTGAGAATTTTAATTATAGTTTGTGGAAATTATAAGGTGATAATTTCTTGCCTTTCATGCTGTGTGTCACCTACTCATAATGATGTCTAAATGACTTGAAACTATAAATCACATCTATAGTTCTCTATAAAATAATGGACATACCCAATGCACATGTGAGGAAAATTGGCTTAAGTCTTACTGGACAACCTAGAATTGACTGTCAGTCCTTGCAAAACATTCTGCTAGTATAACTCCCCCAAAACAAGAGAACCAGTCTATTAGGACCCAGCATTGTGGGACATGATGGACCCAGGACAGGCAAGCAACCAGCCTGGCATCAAAGGACCAAATATTTGATCACCTAGTGCTTTCTATCAAAAGATTAATGATCAAAGGGGGGAAATTGTGAAATAAAATTCATATTTTATGACAAGGTAAGAAAAATTTAAACATGAAAACTTTTTTCTGCCCTTTGGCCTTCTCTCTCCCTTCTACTGTGCATTGTGTATCTGCATTATGCATCAACCAAACCTCCCCCCTTGGCAGAAATACCCACTCAATCACAAAGAGCAACATTCTCCTAGTACCGACAAGCCAGCTCTTTAAATGATAACATTCTTTCTTGATCTTGTAAGGGGTCACGATGACTCATCACTTTGATCTTACAGACCTGGATTGTGTAAACTGTCAATAATATGTCATCTAATGTACAGCCCTCTGTCTCATAAAACTTATATAACTATGTTTTGACTTCTAAGATGTGGAACAGTTCTCGGAGCTTTCTGAGATGCTGTTCCCAGGTTATAATCCTGAATTTGGCTTCTTTCTTCAATCAACTGATCGATTTTTAATTGACACCATGTATGTGAAGATGCAAGAGTCTGGCTTAATAAAACTATTCTTTTGATATGCACCTCAACTATCTAGGGCGAGTATCCTGTTTTCTCCATCCTGAATACCCTCAGGTTGCACCACTGGGGGCGGCTACAGTGGCTGATGTCTTGATGGCTGCAACATCCTTTGTTTACTAATATGACAGGTGGCATTATTTGTCCACATAGGACAGAGCAACACAAACTTTTAACAATTTGAGCTCACCTTTGGGAATGTTCAGACCCTTTCTCCTCCCACCTGGAGGAAAGAACAAAAACCAAAGGCAACACCTAGGCTGTATTTTTTATTTTGTTTTTTGTTCTTGTTTTTTAGCCCTATTGAAAGGTTTTACCAATTTATCCTTCAACTAGCAGTATCTGAAAGAGTACAATCTTGTAGGCAAGTGCTCCTTAAGAGGTTTGAGACTTTGCTGTGCACAGTTGTGAATTTGACTCTACGTTGTTTTGTATTTATATTTTTTTAGAAACTGTGGTAAAATATATATAACATAAAAGTTGCCATTTAAACCATTTTTAAGTGTACAATTCAGTGGTGTTAACTACATTCACAATGTTGTACAACCCTCACCACTATCTCTTCATAAAACTTTTTCATTATACTGAAAAACTCTGCACCCATTAAGCAGTAACTCCTCATCCTTTCTCTCCCTCCAGCTCCTGGTAACCTCAGTCTATGTTCTGTCTCTCTAATTTTCCCATTGTAGATATTTCATAAAAGTGGAATCATGCAATATGTGACTGTTTGTGTCTAGCTTAGCAAGTGTTTTCAGGTACATCTATGTTGTAGTATGTATCAGAACTTCATTCCTTTTTAAGGGTGAAAAATAGTTCATTATATTTTATATACCACATTTTGTTTGTCCATCCTTCTGTTGATGGACATTTGCGTTGCTTCCACATTTTGCTTATTGTAAATTATGCTGCTATGAACATGTGTGTAAAAGTATCTCACTCACTGCTTTCAATTCTTTTGGGTATATAACTAAGTGGAATTTCTGGGTCCCTAACACTGTTCTCAGATGCAATGATTCACTAGACCTACTCACAGGTTATAAAAGTTATTATACTCATGGTTACTGTTTATTACAATAAAGGATACAAAGGAAAGTCAGCAGAGGGAAAAGGCACATGGGCAGGTGGGGGAGTCTGGAGGAATCCAGGCACAGCTTCCAAGAGTTCTCTCCAAGTGAAGTTGCAGGAGGTTTAATTCCTCCTGTAAAGATGTGTGACAATATGTGCAATGTGTTGCCAACCAGCGTGGCTCATTAGAGAGCTATGGACTGAATGTTTGTATCCCCCCAGAATTTGTATGTTGAAATATTAATCCCCAATATGATGGTATTTGGAGATGGGACCATTGGGAGGTAATTAGGTCTTGAGGGTGGAGCCCTCATGCTGGGATTAGAGCCCTTATAAAACAGACATGAGAGAGTTTGCTTCCTCTCTCTTCTCTACACCATGTGAGGATACAATGGGAAGATGGCCATCTTCCCAAACCAAAAGGCAAGAGCACACCAGACACAAGATCTGCTGGCACCTTGATCTTGGACTTTCCAACCTGTTGAACTGTGAGAAATAAATGTTTGTTGTTTAAGCCACCCAGTCTAAATTTGTTATATTAGCCCAAACCAACTAAGAAAGTGTACAAGATTTTTATTGAGGGCTGGTCACCTAGGCACCCTCTGCCTAACATGTACCAAAATTCCAGACTCTTAGAAGGAAAGCACATGTTGAACATAAACCTTTGTTTTCACAAATAGTTTAGGCAACCTTATCAATTTGGGAAATGGTGGGAACACTCAAAATCTGTTTCCAGATGCCAGCAAGGGCCAATTTTGCAAGAAAGTATTTCTGAATATGACCGTCTCAAGCTTGCTGTATTAATTCTTTTTTACACTGTCACCCTCCTAACATTCAGTGGATACCTACAGTAGACCTAAATAGCCTTTGATGGAATAGATACAGGAGAACTTTGATGAGAAAAATACTTGTACATTGCAAAAAAGTGGGGAAAATACGTATAAAAATTTTTTAAACAACCATTTGTCATATAGACGTGCATATTTAATATTTGGACATAATTTATCACAATTTCTTCTTATAATCATCTTTATATAGAAAAAATATATACCATTAAATGAATTTTCAATTGTCAGTATATCAAAAGCATTCTCCTATATAAGCAAAAACTTTTTATAAAGAGAGAGACTTTATTTTTTAGAGCAGTTTAAGGTTGACAAAAAAATTGAGCAGAAGGTATAGAGAGTTCCCATATATTCTCTATCTCCATACATGACTAGCCTTCCCCACTATCAACATCCTGCACCAGAGTATATATTTGTTACAAACCATGGACCTATATTGACATATCATTATCACCCAAAGTTCATAGCTTACATCAGAGTTCACTCTTGATGTTATACATTCTATGGGTTTTGAAAAATGTATAACGACATGTATCTACAATTGTAGTATCAAACAGAATAGTTTCACTACCCTAAAATTCCTCTGTGCTCTGCCTATTCAACCCTCGCCTCCCCCTATCCACTGGCAATCACTGGTCTTTTTACTGTCTCCAAAGTTCTGCCTTTTCCAGAACGTAATATAGTTGGAATTATACACTTATGTAGCCCTTTCAAGTGGGTTTTTCTTTCACATAGCTATATGCATTCAAGGTTCCTCCATGTCTTTTCATGACTTGATAGCTCATTTCTTTGTAGCACTGAATAATAAATATTCCATTGTCTGGATATACAACAGTTTATCCATTTGCCTACTGAAGGATATCTTGGTTGCTTCCAAGTTTTGGCAATTATGAATAAAACTGCCATAAGCATCTGTGTGCAGGTTTTTGTGTGGACATAAGTTTTCAACTTCCTTGAGTAAATATCAAGGAGTGAAATTGCCAGATTGTGTGGTAAGAGTATGTTTAGTTTTGTTAGAAACTGCAAACTGTCTTCCAAAGTGGCCGAACAATTTTGCACTCCCACCAGCAATGAATGAGGTTCCTATTGCTCCACATCTTCACCAGAATTTGGTGTTGTCAGTGTTCTGAGTTTTGTTCATTCTAATAGTTGTGTAGTGGTATCTCATTGTTGCTTTAATTTACATTTCCCTAATAACGTACAATGTGGAGCATCTTTTCATATGCTTATTGGCCATCTGCATATCTTTGGTGAGTGATCTGTTAAGATCTTTGGCCCATTTTTACATTGGGTTGTTTGTTTTCTTATTGTTAGGTTCTTTGCAGATTTTGGATAACAAACTTTTATCAGATATGTCTATTGAAAATATTTTCTCCCAGTCTGTGGTTTGTCTTCTCATTCCCTTGACAGTGTCTTACACAGAGAAGAAGTTTTTAATTTTAATAAAGTCCATATTATCAATTATTTCTTCCATGTACTGGACCTTTGGTGTGTACAAAAGCTCTTTTTAAACATAATTTTAACATCTAAAAAATATTCTGTCATGTTAATCTGACAAAGTTTACTAAAAGTTTCCTATCTCTAGATTATTTCTTAATTTTTTTCTACTTAGAAGTACTTGAGAACCACTTTTAAGTACTAGGGATTTTTAAATTGAGTTATAATTAATATACCATAAAATTCACCCTTTTAAGGTATACAATTCAGTAGTTTTATTATATTCACAAAATTGTGGACTTTCACTACTGTATAATTCCAGAACATTTTTATCTCCTTGAAAAGAAACTCAATACCTGTTAGCTGTCACACCCCACTCCCACCCCCAGCCCTTGGCAACCACTAGCCTACTTTCTGTCTCTATGGATTTGCCTATTCTGGACATTTCATGTAAATTGAATTATACAATATTTGGCTCGTTGTGTTCTTTCACTTGGAATAATGTTTCTATGACCCATTTTGATTTAATTTTTGTGTAACAGGTGAAGTACATGTCAAAGTTAGGGGGTTTTTTTTAGTGGGGAGGATATCTATGTCTAGTTGTTCCAGCACCATTTGTTAAAAAGAGTATCCTTTCTCTATTAAAATGCTTTTGCATCATTACCAAAAATCAGTTCACAGTATTCATTTGGGCCTATTTCTGGGCTCTTTAGTGTGTTTTGTTGCACTATGTGTCTATCCTTTCACCAATCACATTGATTACTGTAGCTTAACAGAATTCTTGAAATGAATGATATAAGCCCTCAACTTTGTTTTGGCTGTCTTTTGACATTCCATATAAATTTTAGAATTCACTTGTCAATATCTACAAAACAAAATCTGGTATTTTGTTTAGAATTATACTGAAATTTATATAAATTTGGGTAAATTGACATTTTAACAATATTGAGTCTTCCAATCCATGAACATGGTATTTTTTTCCATGAACAAATTTTTTAAAATGTATAAAGTAACTTTTTTGATGTCATTGTAAATTGTACTTTTTTAAAACTTCAAATTCCAATTGTCTATTGCTGTTCTATATGAATAGAATAGACTTTTGTATGTGTACCTTATATCATCCTACCTTCATAAACAAACTCATTAGTTCTAGAAGCTGTTTTGTAGGGATTTGTTTAGATTTTCTCTATATATAATCATGCTGTTTGCAAATAAAGAGAGCTTTTTTTCTTTCTAATCTGTATGAACTTTCTTTCTTTCTTTCTTTCTTCCTTCCTTCCTCCCTCTCTCCCTCCCTCCTTTCCTTCCTTCCTTCCCTTCTTTCTAACCTTATTATTACTAGCCAGAGCTTCCAGCACAATGATGAGTAAGAGTTTCTTGCCTTTTTACTAATCTTATGGGATTATGATATTAGCTGTAGATTTTTATAAGATTGGGTTAAGTTTGCATATTCCTAGTTTGCTGAGAGTTTTTATCATGAATGAATATTGAATTGCTTTTTTATCTATTGAGATAATCATATGCTTTTGGTGAATTACAGTAACTGATTTTCAAATGTAAAATCGGCCTTGAATTCTCCAGATGAATCCCACTTGGTCATCATGAATTATCCTTTTAAATATTTCTGGATTTCATTTGCTAATATTTCTGAGGACTGTTGTATATATTCACAAGGGATTTTGGTCTTTAGTTTCATTTTCATGTAACATCTATGTCTGATTTTGTTATTAGGATAATGCTGACCTCCTCAAATGAATAAAATACATAACCACACAAAAGAGGATCACATAGCAATAAAATAAGCTACTAAACACATAACAGTATTGATAAATCTCAATAAGAGGAAGCGAAAGAAGTCAGACACAGGAGAAGAGTACAACTCTTTGATTCTACTTATATGAAATTCTAGGAAAAACAAGTCTAATCTAGAGGGACAGAAAACAGATCAGTGGTTGCCTGGGGGTAGGGAAACACGGAACCTTTTAGGATGATGGAAAGGTCTAAATTTAGATTGTGGTGGTGATTACACAGCTGTATAAATATTTAAAACTCATTAAAGTGTATGAAAAATGTATACAACTTATGGTATATAAATTATACCTCAATTGATTTACAAAATGATATAGGTGAGTTTCAGTATTTCATTTTGTGATGAGACAGAATTCATTGTAAATTTACCAAATTCCTTGTTGACCTCACTTGGGTATTTATTCCCTGCTCCCTGTCCATGTGTGATCTTGGGCAAGTCACATCTCACTCATAAACCTAATTTCCTCCTCTGAGAAATGGTAGATAATGATTATTATTAGCCACAGTTCTCCTAGGGAATATTTCCTAAAGTAATTTATGTTAGTCACTTAAAACAATGACTGGCACAAAGTAAGTTATCAGAAAGTAATAACTATTATCATTATCTATTTTATTAGTACTACTAAAAATCAAAGTAATGGTCTGTATTCCTTAAAGGAGCTTAAAGAAAGATAATCGTTCATAATAAAACAAGAGAGTAAGTTAGGGCTTAAGGAGATATTCTCAATATGACAACTGTGTGGGAGGTCCTCGTGCCGTGGGGACATCAGTTTTTTGAGAGTACTATTTATCTGATGATACCCAACTCCTGAAATCTTGAAACCTCAGGCCTTACGTGATCCTGTATGTTCAGTTCCCAGGAAACTGATTTTCACAAGGCAATAGACGCTCCCGTCCCATAGGGAATTTCTCCTTTGGAAGCTTTTAGAAACCAAAGGGAGCCTGGTGGACCATCATCCCTGGGTTCTCTGTGGGTAATCCAGAATAATGGTTAAACACCAGATTTTAAAATATTTTAGAGTGAAAACACACTTGAGGATAGTGCTTATATCAATCATATACACATATCCTAAATGCCCCAAGTTGTCATGGAGGTAATTTTATTTGTTTTCTCTGATTCCTTTTAACCTAGCTCTCTTGGCCAGTGGAATGACATTATAGTGCCCTTCGTGGCAAAGGAAAATGCAGTGATTAGCAGCTGCTCTGGCTCAGACTCATTGTCAAAACTTGTGAGATTTCACAACTGTAACAGTCCCTCCTCCACCCCTTTGTTCATCCTATTGCACAGGACTAAAAGGAGGCTTGGCTGTAGGTAAGAGCAAATCCAGGCTTTGGCCATGCAGGGTCTCTTGTCCCAGGACCAGATGCCCAGGCTCAGGGACAATGAGCTGGGTCGGGAGATAGAAGTCTGCGACTGGGACATCACCCCAGATGGGCGCCGAGGAGCAGGGGTGGGCGGAAGCAAGGGCTCTGTCCTCTCCTTTCCCCTTCCAGGGCCCCTCAGTCCCACATGGGCAGCATGTGCTCCTCTGTGGCTAGCTGGGAGGTGGAAGAGAGGAAGAACCTCCAGAGGTGGCAGAAGAGAGAAAAAAGGTGATGTCTATGCCCATCACTGCTCCAAGTAGGCCATTGGGTGGAAAAAGACACTCAAGAAGCTTTAGAAAAATAAAATCAACTTGCATGTTATTCACTGACTTTTTAAAAATGTGATTCTATAAATTTACAATGAAAAGAGCAATGATCCAATAGAAAATGGGGAAAGAGGTAAACAGTATTTTGGAAGAAATACAAAGAACCAGTATGAAATTATAACAAAATGCACTAATAATCAAAGATAGGAATCTCAAAAGCATAGTGCTAAGTGAAAGAAGCCAGACACAAGGGAAAGCATACTGTATGAATCCATTTATATAAACTTCTAATAAAGGCAAAGCTACAGTGACAGAAAGCAGATGACTGATGGCCAGGGTCTGGGCTTGGGGGAGGGGATGGACTACAAAGGGGCAGGAGGGAACTTAGTGGAGTGATGGGAATGTTCTGTATCATGACTGTGGTGGTGGCTACACAACTGGAAGCATTTGTCAAACTCATTAACTGGTGCACTTAAAACTGATGAAGTTTATTGTTTGTGAATGATACCTCAAAGCTGACAATAAACAAAGATTTTAAGCCTAATTGTGGATGTATAGCAAACTCAAACTCAAACTCTTTAGCCCTGAAAAGTTCCTTAGAGACCATCTAGTACAGACACTTACTTTTATATTTTATAAGCGAGGAGATGGAGGCCTAGAAATGATGTCGCTTATTCAAAATTATACAGCCTGCTAGTGGCCAAACCACATCCCAGCAGCCAGTCCTTTCAGTCTTTTTTCTATTCTGCTATCCTCCCCAGCACATTTAAAATATAAATGTATCATGTTATCACCCAATTCACAGGCATCATAAAATACCTTGTAGATATATATTACATTTAATTTTTAACACACCCCTATAGTGTTCAACCAGAGAGGCAGAACCAGTAAGAAACATATATTAAGAGATTTATTGCAAGGAATTCACTTATGCAATTGTGGGGCTGGCTGGACAGGTCCAAAATTTGTGGGGCAGGTCATCAGGAAAAACACGGTGGAATTCTTGGGCCCAACTGAGTCCACAGGTGGGATTTCTTCTTCCTTAGGGAAGCCTCAGCTCTGTTTTTAAAATATTTCAACTGATTGAATCAGGCCCACCCAGATTATCTAGGATAATCTCCCTTACTTAAAGTCAACTGATATGGACTTTTATCACATTTTAAAATAGCTGCATAACAACACCTAGATTAGTTTTGATTGTATAGCTGGGGACTGTAGCCTACCCAAATTGGCACATAAATTGACCATCACACCCATAGAGTAGGTAAGGACAGTACTACCAATCCATTTTTCTACTAGGGGACTGGAAGCGCTGAGTGCTTAAATTATTTGCCTAATGGCACACAGCTAACTCACATTTTGTTTTTCAGTTGTGAAATGGTTAGCAATTCTTACCTCATGTGGTTGTTGTGAGGAATAAATTAAATGTCAATTCCAGCTGTGTATGTAAAGTCCCTGGCACAGTGGGTTCTCAATGTTGTAAAACAGCAATTGGATCACACTTTGCTTATAAATAAGCTGGTGTACAAGTTGTGAGGAAATGCACATTCTCCTTTACTACAGGTGGGTGTGTGTAGTAGATAAACTTTCTTCAGCAAGTAGCTTCATTTCCAGGAATTAGTTTTATAATAGTTGCACATATCTATAAAGATATAGTTCAAAGATGTTCATTGCAGTATTGTTTGTAAATGAAAAACAAAAACAAATCTAAATGCCCATCAGTAAAAGGAAAGGAGAGTATTAAAGGAATTACGATATAGTCAAACAATGGAATACTATATGTATCGACAAGGAAAGATATCCATGGTATAGTATTGGGTCTAAAATAGAAGAGTTTGTATTATTGATGCCATTATGATCCTAGACATCTTGGTAATACATTTGGTGGTGGACAGGGGATGGATTCTGTACTCATTCTGTTAAAATAAACATTTTGCCCCCTGGGAAATAACTCCAAGGTGGTGAGGGTGTTTTGTTTAAAACTTCAAAGGCTGCAGCATTCCGCCACTACCTGTCCTCTCTGATTGGAATATTGGCCCTTGTTTTCTCTAACACAGGGGGACCTGCAGAGGGAAATAGCAAGGTCACCACAGGGACACCATGCGGGCAACCTGAGGGTCAATGGTGCCATCAGACGACTCCCTGAAGACTGAGACCAAACATCAGGTCACAATTGGGTGAGCTGGAGCAGAGCCAGGTGGCAGATGATGGGCCCTGTGATTATGGCAGAGACACCTGAATGACACCTGACAGGCACGTTTGATCCGTAATGAAAGGCACTAGGTCAGAAGGTCTTTTATTAAACGTTGTTCTGGATTCCTCCTTTTCCTGATGACATGCAGAGAAGAGGAGGCTGCCATACTTTCTGAGCCTCCCTCTACCAGGGGGATGGGATGGCTACATGGAAACTTCATCACTTGGGGACCCACAAAATGAGAAAGTTCCAGATTGTTAGGTCAATAGAGGAAGAAAGGAAGCACAAGTCTATATATTATCCAAAGGGAATATTTGATTCATACCTACTGCATGGACGTAAGCTCCTCCAGCGTAGGGAATGTATCAGTGTTTGTTCGTCACTGATTCCTCAGCACAGGGCCTGACATAAAATGGACTCAGTAAGAATTCCTAGAATGAATAGCACAACATTACTTCCTGAATATAGCCATTGTGCTATTATTATCCCAAGGCTCCTGCCCTTCCATTCCAACACCTTATACAGTATCTGCAGGAGGAACAGAGTGAAGAAATGGAGCCAACACCCAGTCCTACAGATCTGGCTAAAGGGCTGGCAGTAAAGGCAAGACTCAGTCATTCGTGTCACTCTAGATGCAGGCCTGGCACTCTAGGCCAGTGCTGTGTGCATGAGGCCTAAACTCCTCAAGAGCCTTTGTCTCATGCCTACCACTCAGTTTCCTCAAATGAAACTGGAAGCATAATTTACAAGTCTATTGCCCTCTTAGAGAATTTCAAATCCACTCATAGGTTCACGTGAGTCCCTGCAGGGGAGACTAGGACAATAACGTAGAAAAATGGAAGAGATTTGACAGAGGACTGTGCTGAATTGGAAGGGTGCCAGATCCCATGGTTTTATGGTGATTGAGGACTGCTTCCCTGAATCAAGTTACAAACTTCTCTACTGCCTTACAGTAGGGTTCTAGATGAATGGTAAAAGCAATGACATGATCAACAGACAGTATCTCAGTGGCAACAGAGGTCACTGCAATGTTAGTGTGCCTTTGGACTGAATGTCATTTCTCAAGGACATGTCCATTTTTGAGGGAGAAATTCTGTAAGGGGCTGCTTATATCAATACTCATGTTATCTCATTTAATTTTTAATACAGTCTTATGAGGTGATTAGTATTATCCACATTTTATAGTGGATGAAACCAAAGCTTGGAGACGATAAGTTATTTGTACAAAGTTTATGACTACCAAAGATGGGATTGGAGTCATCTATATTTTGAAGGCAGTGCAATTGGGTAGTAAATTGGGTCAAGAGGTAATGAAAGTTGTTGCTTTTATTGGTTTGTCATTTTTCCACTGACTATTTTAATAAAGACATGATTGTAACATAGAAAGGTTTTAAAGTAGAAGTTTTGGAATATTCTGTAATTTGGTTAGCAAAGTTTAGTATTTTCAGCAAAACATTCTTATTTATCAGTTCTCTCCTCCATCTCAATCAAAATAGTAAACAGGAAGAAAAGAAAGTATAAATGATTTTCATAGCTTCTCCAATCCAAAAGAAAAAACAGAAAGATAAAACAGAAATGAAAGTTCACAAAAGTCCCCGATTTGCTACCTTTTCATTAATTGGGCAAAATGATCAAACTATCAGTTTTCAAGTGGCAACTCCCCATTGTGCTTACAGAACGGTTTCGCTGTCTATTGGATTCAATGTCTAGATCTTCAGAGTGTTCAACAGGGGGAAATGCAACATTATACCAAATGAATTTATTATGCTAGTACAGTGTATTCTTGGAAATCACTAGATCAAACACTTGATTAAGATGAGTCTTACGTCCATGCTTGTTTTTACCGTTTCTCTCATGTACCTCTCACTATTTCTTTTTCCTTAATGTCGCTTTAGGGTACCTCCTTGGGATCAGGCAGGTAATGATAGCTACTTTGCTCACTATCCAAAGAGGCCACCTGCAGTGACCTCCTGGACTGCCTTGGTAGATTCCAGCAGAGTTCTGGAATCTACCAGGACTCTGAGGATGAGGTGGTGAGGCCTCAGGGCACCTTTGCTGACTAGCTCCTGGTCTTGGAGATGCTTTAAGGAAAGAAATAGTTCTAAGCTCCCTGTGGCATTTCTAAGCATCTCAAGGACAATGAAAAGGGTCTAGGATTTCTGTGTCCTGGGAGCAAGAGAAGTTCCCCAAGTCCACCTGAGACCCACTGATTTCTGGACCAAGTACAAGGGTCCCCAGGAAATTGTAGCCAAATTGGCAATAATTCCTCTCTTAGCCCAATAATTGTCATTCTGCAGTGATGCTTATTGCATGTCTGTCACACACTGGGGACCCCAACACTATAAAACAAAGTCTCTGTCCTCAAGATGATTTTGTTGGGGAGATGAGATATGAAACTTAGCTTTGCTTCTCCTCCTTGTGTAACTAAAACACTTGTTTTCATATCAAATTATCATTTAGTTCCATTTCCCTTTTTGAACTTGGAGAAAAAAATTCTTCTTTTATCACTTCCCAAATTATCTTGGTCAAATTCCACTCACTTTCCATAGAGTCATGCAACTATCACTGGACCCTATCACTGAGCATTGCATGACAATAACTTTTTACAATGAGCCCATGGAAGTTTTTTTAATTTATTTTTTTCTTATTTTTTACTTTACTTTACTTTTATTTTATTTTATTTTTGCCGTGCCACACGGCATGGGGGATCCTAGTTCCTCGACCAGGGATTGAACCTTGGCCCTCAGCAGTGAAAGCACGGAATCCTAACCACTGGACAGCCAGGGAATTTCTGCCCATGGAAATTTAGAAACTGGGAAAATGTGTCTTAGGGGTAGGATGCTATGCAGAGGGGTGGGTGCATTTAAATTTTATTTATTTATTTTTGGCTGCATTGGGTCTTCATTGCTGCGTGCAGGTTTTCTCTAGTTGCGGCGAGCAGGGGCTACTCTCATCGCGGTGGCTTCTCTTGTTGTGGGGCATGGACTCTAGTTGCAAGGACTTCAGTAGTTGTGGCACATGGGCTCAGTAGTTGTGGCTCTAGAGCACAGGCTCAGGAGTTGTGGTTCATGGGCTTAGTTGCTCCGCGGCATGTGGGATCTTCCCGGACCAGGGCTCGAACCCGTGTCCCCTGCATTGGCAGGCGGATTCTTAACCACTGTGCCACGAGGGAAGCCTATGGGGGTGGGTGCGTTTAGAAAACACACATGCCATATCCACAGTGTAGATGCTAATTAGCCTTGGAATGGCCAACTTGTGTGATCCTTGTTCTCTGGACAAGAAACCTGGCATGATGGGAAGGAAACACTCAGGCAGAACAACCAGACTGTAAGCTTACTAATTCAACGTGTGGTGGGGCTACAAGACTGGGGGGACCTGTGCATTCTGCCATCTGCCTGATTTCTCCTCCAATAGTGGGAGAACACCATCTGAGCAGGGGATGCTGTTAATAAAAAAATGCATTTAAAAGAAGCAGTTGTTGCTTCCTTCAACCAGAACTGTGTGTTCTATACAGAACTCTAACGTGCTATTTTATCTGGCCATGTTAGCAACGATCCCCAAGAAAGATCAGATTCCATGTTCTTAGGAGTGGGTTAGTTCTCAAAAGTGGAAGCTGGGTTCCTCAGTGGATCCTATGGATATAAAGATGAAGTTTAGATGTGATTGAGACCACAG
Organism: Balaenoptera acutorostrata; assembly: GCF_949987535.1. Classification (NCBI taxonomy): domain Eukaryota; kingdom Metazoa; phylum Chordata; class Mammalia; order Artiodactyla; family Balaenopteridae; genus Balaenoptera; species Balaenoptera acutorostrata. The sequence continues at coordinate 35,759,015 of NC_080069.1, forward strand.
CTACAGGACTGATTTGATAACAATGAAACCGAGAGAGAGAGGTAGCAATCACTGGGGTTTTTTTGGGGGTGGGGGGGACAGGGGGAGGGGCGGACACTCAGGACACAAGAAAAAAGCATATGTAAATCACCAGAGTGGAGTCAGTAACTCAGTAAAATTACCAAAGCTTTTATTGAAAAAATTTCCCTGGTTTTGGTTTTTGAGGTGATCATATAGGGAACTGGCAATACTTAATTATATGGTTCCATTTCCTTTCTGTGGCCTCAATTTTTTTAAAAGGAATATTTCATGTGTGTGTTTTTAGAATTGGTGAATGAATGAACCTCACTTTTTTAATACCTGAGCTTCTCAAAATCATGAATCACTGAAGCATTGTCATCGGAAGTAGGCTTAAAAATCTGACAATGACTTGATCATAGGTAAGATGTAGAACTTTTGTCTCTGAGAAATGATCAAACAAGGAAACACCCAGGAAGCACAGGCAAAACACCCTCCTAGAAGCTGATGGGGTGGGAAGAGGCCCAGCCCAGGGCAGGCAGCATGCCTTCTGTGTGGCTCACCTGTCTTTTCCTCCTTTCACATGACACCAGGTAAGCCAGCATCGGCACTGAAGTCCAGAGCCTGGCCCTGGGGAGCTTTGGTTCCCTATCTCACCGTGTCCTCAGTGCTCATGTTTCACTCTCCTGGTGCCTTCTGGTACCCCAGAGTCCAGTTTGCCAAGTGAGTGATGGGGGCTGGGGGTGAGAGACAAAGGCAAAGTCTCCAAAGCTCAGCTTCCCTTTCTAAGCTCTGCTGGCCTGAAGCACATTTATTTCTTCACTTTAGAGAGGAATCTGGCACCACTCTTGATTTTGTATACCTCACTGGTATGACCATATTCATCTGTAAAATGGGGCATACAATAGCACCCATCTCCTGGGGCAGTGGTTCGCCAAGTGGGTCCCCACTGGTAGCATCTATATCACTTGGGAACTTGTTAGAAAAGCAAATCCTGGAACACCATCCCAGACCCACTGAATCAGACACTTGGGGGATAGAGGTCAACAATCTGACCCCCAGGTGATTCTGATGCACCCTCAAGTTGGAGAACCACTGTCATAGGGCTGTTGGGAACAGTAAATGGAGGAGTATGTATAGCATTCTCAGAACAGTACCTGGCATCTGTGTTATTTAGCTATTAGAATCATCATTATCATCACAGGAACCTTTTCTAATCATGCTTTAATTACCAGGAGTAGCAGGTACTCACACATGGAGATGCCTTTCCTGTGGAACACTGCTCTCCCCATACCCTCCCCCCTCATGAATATGTATGCAAGTTCTATTAACAGCACAAAGGTCTTGACCACTTCACATAATGATACAGGTGTCAGGGGAAAGACTTTATGCAAGTAAAGACTTTATGCAAAGAAAGACTTTATTAATGGGGATGACTGCAATAGGGAGATGCTCAAAGCCTAAACCAGAAATACCTCAGGGCAGGAGTGGGTGAGCAGTGCTTTTATATGCAGAGACCATGGAATAGGTGGTTGTGGACAGAGTAAGGAGGGAAGGGGAGGTAATAAAAACTGCTGCGTGGGAGCCCTGGAACCTAAAAAACTGTGTCAAACATTGCACTAGCAGGAGAGTCAGGGCAGGAGCTGTTGCCTGTAATCAGGCACATGAGCAAAGAAGTTACAGAGCAGGAAGGTCATATAGAGGGCTTAGCTGTACTAGTGAAGCCAGCCTAAAGATATGTTAAACACAAGTTTGAAACACAGTCAAGAAGCTGGTTCTTACTTATACCATGTGTAGTAGGCTAAATAATGGTCCCCAAACATATCAGGTCTTAATTCTTAGAACCTGTAAATGTTACCCTATATTGTAAAGATTTTGTAAATATGATTAAGAATTGTGAGATGGAGAGATTACCCTGCATTATCTGGGTAGGCCTAAATGCCCAAGTGTTCTTGTAAGAGTGAGGTGGGGGAAATTTGACACAGACTGAAGAGGAGAAGGCAATGTGACCACAGAGGCAGAGATGAGGGTGATGCAGCCACAAATCAAGGAGTGCCTGGGGGCCCCACAAGCTGGAAGAGGAGAGGAACAGGTTCTCTCCTAGAGCCTCTGGAGGGAGTACAGCCCTACCAACCCCTGGTTTTCGGCCCAAGTGATGCTGATATTGGACTTCTGATCTCCATAACTGTGAGAGAATAAATTCTTGTTGTTTTAAGCCACCAAGTTTGTGGGAATTTGTTACAGCAGCCATAAGAAACTAATATGCCTTGTTTCATGAAAAGACTTTTTCAGATTTTAGGAAGAGGTCCTCTTATAGTCTTAGGGGTGGGGAAAAAAATCCCTCAAGTTCAGCTCCTATGTTACCTACTGCACCAATATGCTTTGCCATAATCTCATTTAAATATATTGATCATGGCTGTGTTCATATGCTGTAAAATCAAGATTACCGTAGTTAATTTCAGATTTTAAAATGGAAAGGCTGAGCTTCAGAAAAGCTGCCAGGAAAGTTACATGTAGAATGTGTCTAAGTAAATGCACAAACTCACAAGGAGCGGTCAATGAGCACAAAGTAAGAGTTTAATTCTTGTAGATTGATTTACTAACTTAACAAATTGGCTGACTGTTTAACCCTATAGGAAAAGCAAGGTTACAGCTTAGAAAAATAAATTATTTCTTAAATGGCTTCATATGAACATCTAATCATAAACATACTCTTTTCTATAAAATTATAAATGGTAATAAACCACTTTACAAATGGACTGGACAATGTTTCTCAGAGTAATTCGTGGCTCACTGAAGTTAAACAAATTGGAGGGGGTTGTTATATTGGGGAGAGGTGTTTAGTGGCCTCAGGGTCTTGAATACCACCACACAAGATTTGTTCATTCCCCCATGGTTTAAAACTTACAGAGATGGGGTAAAGAATTTATATCCTATTTCATTAGTGAGCAAAAGAAATCTAGACAAATGCACACAAAAATATACTTTTGCGGGTACTGCATTTTAAATAGGAAGTGTTAAATTCAACCAACGCATTTTATCAAAGGCAAAGCTAAGGCTTGGTTACTTGGCTAAAATGTGACCATTTTAATAATTAACACTCATCTAAGTTACTTTGCAAAGAAATGGGAATAGAAGAAAAGGAACACAATGGTTAGTAATAACATCTCTGTAATGCTATTATTTAACAGATAATGTATAAGTAGATTTCATGAGTTGGAGCAATAATCCACTCTCTTGTTTAAATGGCTTTCTCCTGAATTTAGATATTTCTTGATTTAATTTTAGGGTTTGAGCATATTTGCTAAAAAAGGAGTCCATTTTTCCTTCCACTGTGTTTGTATAACATTCCAAGAAACAAAGGAGACACTACTCTTTGGAGCAGCACCAGCCACACAGGCTCCAGTCACAGATGGTCACGAAGTAGCAGGTTTTTCCACCCTCTGCAATCTTAAAGAGCTGTGACCCAAGGGCAACTGTAAAACCCACATGTTAGAATAACTTAGATTTCTTGTGATAGACTAAGTAAACAAACGGACAATGGCTAGACTTTATATGACAATAGAACGCTGACCCCCAAAAGAAAATTCTGTAGCAACCACCTCAGAACAGTCAGGACTTCCTGAATGACTAAGAACTTATTTTTGCTTCCACTTCCAGGACAAACCAGAGAAATCCAACTATTCTTCCCAAACCAATCACAAAGGGTATTCCATTTCTAGTTATTCCTCTTCCACCTTCCTCATAACAGCCTCTAATCAGGGTTTATGGAAACTACTCTGTTTTCTCATTATAAAGCTTGTCCTCACCCAGAGAAGAATTGTCTCCCTCCTCATAGCAAATTGCTCCCATGTAGGTGGTTTTCATTTATTTCCATGTGTGAATGATACTTGTGTTGACTGCAATGACTACTTCTAAAAAAAGAAAAGAAAAGAAAAGAAAAAAACCCTCCAGCCATATGCAATACAATGTACTTCTGTAACCACCTGAGAACTTCTGACCCCTAGTTGTGTTTGAGGAAAGGGATTCTACTTGAAAGGACACAAAATAGAAATTTTTAATAAATTGATTTTTAAAAATATTCGTCTGTGCTTCTATGAAGGTTACCAATTTAATTTTAACTAAGAATTTACAAATCGACATGCACTATGACTCCATTTTTGTTTTATATACATATATATACAGAGAGAGAGAGAAAGATGCCTATAAAGGAGTTATGGTTGAGGGCACGGGGATGTTTACTTTCTAAAATATATTTTCTATAACGAATGTGTTTCTTATATAATTTTTTAAAGTCACTTTTTAAAAAGTTTCTGAATTAATTTCCTTAAATCTTTAGCTCTCTATTTTTTCCTCCATCTAAAACATTTCTTCGAACCATGTAAACCTAAATCCTGACATTAAATGTGATTAAACTACTCTTTTTAGAAGTACATTTCTTATATCTGAAGAGAAGCACTTTGGATATTGAGGAAGACTTAAAGATCCATAATGCAGAGAGTGGGGAAGCAAAAGCGGTTTCTGCTCTTTCTCACCCGCTCTTCTTTTAATTAAGACAAATTTTTCTGTAAATAACTCGTTTCTGTTGGTTTTGAGGAAAGCTTGAGAGGCGAGAAGAACCCCTGACCGGGGAAGACAGGAAAGGGACATTACAAAATGCCATGCCTTCTCTGGAGACCCACCCAGCCCGTCCCCTTTCCCTCCTGGAATTTGGGTAGCGACCAGCGCGTCACGGGCTTTGCGGAACTGCCATTCCGCTCCGATTCTTCTCAAATTCAGCTGGTACCACCCTCAACCCGGGAGGTAACGCCTCTGCCGGAGGGCTCCGCATTCCTCCAGCCCTCCCCACCTTTGCTGTGGAATAAGCGGGAACCCCTAAACTAGACAGTTCTCAGCCCTCCCACAGACTTTCACCAAAAACTCCAGGACTAAAGGAGGCACAGGGTTACGCTGAAAATCCGCTTGGGGCTCCCTATAGCTTCTTTTCGTGAACCACCGGCCGAGTGCAATCGAGGTAATTAATTGATCCAGGTCCCCAGAGACGCCGGACTCCTCCTCAGCGCTGCCCAGGGACCCCCAGCTCTTCGTCTTCGGTTCCATTGAGGCTAGCACTGCCTTCCCTGGGACAAGTTGGGACAGAGTCGCATCACGCGCGCAGAGTACTCACGCCCGGAGGCCCTGCCCACTGGCCAGCTCAGCCAATCGCAGCGCGGGAAGGCGGTGGGGGCGGGGGCGGGCGGGCCGCAAACCAGGGCCTTAAAGGCAGAGTCAGGCATGACCCGGCCAGAAGCTTCGGCCTCGGAGACCTGGGGAGAGCTACGTGCGTCCGTGGAGTGCGCCTGCGCAGCTGTGGCAGCCGCAGGTCAGCGACCTAGTCTGGGGCCGAGGCGGGTCAGGGACAGGGACCGGAGGAAGGGATATCCAGGGACTCGGGCGAGGGGGCAGGCGCGACCCCCAGGAACGACAGCGTCTGCCCGCCGGGAGTTGATGAGGCTGGGTCGGCGCTCCCTCAAGCTTTGGCAGCCTTGAGGTGGGGAAGGGGGCAGGGCTATTTGGGAAACCCAGGGCAGAGCTGACACAACCCGGGGGGGGGTGGCGGTCCTAGGCCGGTCAGCCTCTGGGAGGTGGCAGGCACAAGTCCGGGTCGGTCGCGGCAGTGTGACCCCTGAACTCCGGGCTAAGGGGCCAGTCACTCCCTGCGCCGCCGTAAACAGCCTCTGGAAGGGACGGGCGTGTGCGGAGGGCTGGGAGCTGGGCAGCAAGTCCCTGGCCTGGCCCCGCCTACAGCGCGGGTGCGGGCCCAAACCAGGCGGGTTCTTTGAGCCCCAGCAGTCTGGCCCTGACCGGGCACGAGAACTGGGGGTTCTGGGCGCCGTCGTGCCACGTGATCGCGGGCCCGGTCTGGAGGGCGAGGGAGGGTGTGTGGGCTACACAGGACAAGGGTAGGGACGGTAGAGCGCTGTGTGCACTCCTGCCCACCTTCTCCTGGGAAGGTTTTTTAGAAAGGTTTCAGTTTAGGTAGCAGAGATTCGAAGGCATATCTCACCCCCTGCTGTTTATTAGCCAAGAAGAAAGGTGTGAGGTAGCCATCTAACTCTTTGAGATCCATGTCTGTCCCTACTTAGGATCAGGCGTCCTGATAAATAAAATTCTTGGGTCACCTCCATACGTTCAGTAAATAACCTGGACCAACGGCTTCCTAGTTGTTGCCTTAAGATTCCGATACATAAGTTGTGGCAGAAATTCTTATCAAAACCTAAATTATCATTGCACTCATAGTGAAGTCTGTTTCAATTCCTATAGCACTTGTCAGCCTGTTTTTCATTTTGATGGCTGAATCAAATACCTCCACTGTGTAAGTCTTTGACCTGTTTTTCTCCACCTATATCTTTAGCCTTCTTTCACAGACTTTCCATAAATATTTGAGAAGATCATTTAAATGTTCTTAGTCCACAATAGTGGCTATAACATCCAGGAGAAAGTAGGATGGCTTTTTTAAAGCATTGGCCTCATCAAATACTAATTCTTTTTCCTTCCTAGGTTTTTGAAACATGAATCTTTCACTCTTCCTGACTGCCCTTTGCTTGGGAATAGCCTCAGCTGCTCCAAAACTTGATCAAAATTTAGATGCACACTGGTACCAGTGGAAGGCAACACACGGGAGACTGTATGGCATGGTTGGTAACATCTGAAAATGTCCAGAGGGACCCCACAGACAATGGTCTATGCTGTTGGAGTTTATAGCCAGAGAGTAGTTTCTGGAGTAGTTGTTTTAGCTTTTATCAAGGCAGTAACTTAATGGCATCTATTTCTGAGCACAGCATGGGCATATTTTCCTGTGTCAGAGTTTGGAGAACAGCTCCCAAAAGTATAAAGCCATCCCTGACAATAGTTTTTCCTTTTCTCTGTCTGCAAATCCATTTGGTGAACATGCGTTGGGTTTTGTTTTTTTTTAATTCCTTTATTTTCTTTATTTTTTAAATTTATTTTTGGCTGTGTTGGGTCTTCGTTTCTGTGTGAGGGCTTTCTCTAGTTGCAGCAAGTGGGGGCCACTCTTCATTGCGCTGCGCGGGCCTCTCACTGTCACGGCCTCTCTTGTTGCGGAGCACAGGCTCCAGACGCGCAGGCTCAGTAGTTGTGGCTCATGGGCCTAGTTGCTCCGCGGCATGTGGGATCTTCCCAGACCAGGGCTCGAACCCGTGTCCCCTGCATTGGCAGGCAGATTCTCAACCACTGCGCCACCAGGGAAGCCCCCATGCGTTGGGTTTTAAATAGAAGTAAAAATGACCAGTTTTATGTTTGCATCTAGAATGAAGAAGGATGGAGGAGAGCAGTGTGGGAGAAGAATATGAAAATGATTGACCTACACAATCAGGAATACAGCCAAGGGAAACATGGCTTCACCATGGCAATGAATGCCTTTGGTGACATGGTGAGTGTGGCATGAGTTGCTGAACTTCTTGTGCCTCCTCTTCTCAGTACTTTAGCAAAATAACTTCTTCAACATTTTATTTACTTTTCCTTAAAGACCAGTGAAGAATTTAAGCAGGTGATGAATGGCTTTCAAAACCAGAAGCACAAGAAGGGGAAAGTGTTCCATGAACCTCTCTTTCTTGAAGTCCCCAAATCTGTGGATTGGACTAAGAAAGGCTATGTAACTCCTGTGAAGAATCAGGTATGACAGTATTCAGATTCAGATCTTCTTAAGAATGTTTAGGTATATGGGCTGTTGTTGGTCTTTGTCTTGTAAACTGATGGCTTTTTTATTTTCAGGGTCAATGTGGTTCTTGTTGGGCTTTTAGTGCCACTGGTGCCCTTGAAGGACAGATGTTCCGGAAAACTGGCAAACTTGTCTCACTGAGTGAGCAGAACCTGGTGGACTGCTCTCGGCCTCAAGGCAATGAGGGTTGCAGTGGTGGCTTAATGGATAATGCCTTCCAGTATGTTAAGGACAATGGAGGCCTGGACTCAGAGGAATCCTATCCATATCTTGGAAGGGTAAAAGGAGCTCCTTATCTTGTCATTACAGCTCTGCTTTTGAACACTTTCAGAGATAACAGACATCTTATTCAGCATTCATATTTTAGATGTAAACTGTCAGAACTGTCATTATAAATTATCAGCTGTTGCACAGGTCTCTGATTAGATGGTTAACATAGCTTGTCTTACTTCTATGTAACATGGAGAATATGTACACCATTCTGCATATAATGCATATTTCTCCATAGTGAAAAATTTCTTATGGCCAGGTAGACCTAAGTGGTCTTACTGAAGAAATATCTACTAATTTTTCAATTTCAAACCAATCAATAGCATTTTGCTGGGCTGCTTTATAACAAAATTGACTTAGAAATTATTAAGCTGCAAACTGCTGAGTCTTATAATTCTGTTCCTCATAAGGTGGATGGTAGTAATCAAGTCTCTTTCCCCTTTATCTTTAAAGGAAACAAATAGCTGTAACTATAAGCCTGAGTGTTCTGCCGTCAATGACACTGGCTTTGTGGACATCCCTCAGCGGGAGAAGGCCCTTATGAAGGCAGTGGCAACTGTGGGGCCCATTTCTGTTGCTATTGATGCAGGCCATACATCCTTCCAGTTCTATAAATCAGGTAGGTGTTTGTCTTTTATTATAGAAATTCAGGCAGGCAAAAGTGGAAAACACGACCATGATTGACTCTGGTATGGAGTCCTGTTTTCTAGGACTGTAGAATTTTGAGTGTGTGCATTTAATAACAATGATGTTTCCATTTGACATTATACTTTAAGCATTTTCTCATGATGACAAACTTCATAAATATTTTTAAATGGCTATGTAATTAATTCTTTGTATACAACCTAATTTATGTAACTATTCTTCAATTGTTGGTCCCTTTTTCCAAAAGTTTTTTACTATTGTAGTTAGATCTGTAAAGAACCCTGTGGTTCAAGTATTTTTTTGTTTTGTGCTGTTTTCTTAGCTGGCATTCAAGGAGTAGAGAGGATTATGCTAATTAATATTAGTAGTTAGTAGTTGAATGCCTAAATCACCTTAACCTTGATAACTAGGTCTTATTATTGGAAATATTTTTTAGGTAGAAAATATATCTAAGATTTTGTTGAATTTTGTTGCTTTCTAGTGAGTTAAATTTTTCTTTTTCCTTTTCATCAGCCGTTACTATTTTTGGTCAGATATTTAAGTCTTATTTGGAATTTGTTTATGACATTTCACTGAATTTTGAGATGCTTCTTTTAACTGGTTGATAGCTTGGGTTACTGTCATGTGTCACTTGGAACTCCTCACCCTAACATTGAATTTTACTCTCCCAGGTATTTATTATGATTCAGACTGCAGCAGCAAAGACCTGGATCATGGTGTTTTGGTGGTTGGCTATGGCTTTGAAGGAAAAGATTCAAATAACAATAAATTTTGGATTGTCAAGAACAGGTATAAAACTCCAAATGTTATATTTATATTTTAAATTGAAAAGGGAATCCTTATTTGGAATCAGTATTTGATTTCAGGTCCAAAAAAGCTCAATTTTGAAATCCCAGAAGTCTTTCTCCCACTTAAACACAGAAATACTGATATGTGATTATAAGATTCTGTAGCAAGTTTGTTGGGGTATTATGTATTTGTAACACTGCATTTCTAAATTCTGAAAATTTTCTTAATTCAGAAACACATCCAGCCCCAGGGGTTTCATATGAAGGATTTTGCACCTGTAGAGTTGAGGGCTGGTTTCCTTTTTCTGTCTCTAATTTTTGAACAAGGAGTAGTGGTCAGAAACATCTGCCTCTGCTCATTCTTTAAGTCTGAAAGATTGTCCAAGAGTCCAGTGGCCTCTGTGCATCCTTTCTGATATCATTTGATATCCTGCCATTGCATTCTACTCCCAGCTCTCAGAGGTCTTTGAGGGTTGTGAGGATCAATTTTCACAGCTAAAGTTCTTTAACTGAGATGAGCCTGAGGAGACAGACTGCTACATTGGAATGCCAGTTCTGCCTCAGTTTTCTATCTTAAAAAGTTAAGATAAGGACCCACAGGAGTTAATATACTTATAAATATATGTAACAGAACTTAGAATAGTACCTGATACATGCTAAGCACTATTTTAATTATTAGTTGTTATTATTATTAATGAAGGTAATGTGTACTTGATGCTTTGTATAAAATGGAAAACATGTTCTTCTTTCAGTTGGGGTCCAGAATGGGGCTGGAATGGGTACGTAAAAATGGCCAAAGACGAGAACAACCATTGTGGAATTGCCACAGCAGCCAGCTATCCCATTGTGTGAGCTGATGGATGGTGATAATAGAGGACTTGAGGACAGCATACCTGGAGGAATTTTATCTTAAAACTGACCAAACCCTTATTGTATAAGATAAGATACTTGAACCACTGAGGATCCAAGTTGTGATTGAATTCTGTGACATTTTTATAAGGGTTAGATGTTACCACTACTTTAATTACTGTTATAAATAGCTTTATAATGTTGAAGACTCATTGCTTAACTCTAAGACTTTTGAATTTTTATTTTTTAAAAGGATACATAAAACTTTACCTTTTACAATAAATTTTAATTCAATACGTAAAGGTGAAACTTTCTCTTTTTAATGCATTAACTTGTAGTAGTTGGGGTATATAATTGGGCTATAAAGACATAACTGAATGTGCCAATGGTTCATTAGGAGAAAGACACTGGGTGGCTCTGAAGATATTCTAGTTCTAAATATGCAGATTTTATGTCAACCATGTTACCTAGTGTTCCCAAAAGTAAATTTAATGGTTGTGATTAACAAATTTCAGGTGCTTGTTAGTAACTGGAGAAATCTGTTCAAGATTCATAAGAAATGAGGTTGGCCTAGAAAAATAGTCCTCTGGCCTCAGAAGATTGATGAGAGATCACTAGGCCAAACTTGGGCTTAGCTAACTAATCTCTGAATTAAAAAACTCAGAAAGGAACAAAACAGCCTAAGCATATGGTTACACCGATAGTGAATACAAATAAAACAGTATTTTTGTATATTTAAAAGATGGGAAGGAAATATGCCAAACTTCTGGGTGAATTAGGGATGATTATTTTCTTTAACCTGTTCTGCAGAAACCATGTATTTTTATTAGAAAAATAAAAGTAAAAATATACCTACATTCTGCAAGCTAAAGAAGCACGTGTATATGTTTTAAAAAATCTCATGTTCCCAATCAAGGAAAAACAAGGAATAAACTGCAGAAATATTTAATCCAGCCATTATCCCTTGTGAAGGGAATGAGTGATGGAGCACAACTGGAACTTTATATCCCACAAAACCTTCACTAGCCTTTGTCCACAGCCATTTTTGCAAAATACAGTCTACCGCATGCAGTCAGGGATTTCTTCATCTTACATTACAGCAGCAGGCTAACTCAGAGTGCTGTGTACAGCATTCTGGAACAACTAAAGACTAAGGAAACATCTAGGTGCTAAATTGAATGAAAGTATGGTGGCTTTTTATTTAATAAAAGTTTCAAGTCTCTCAAATCAGAAGACCCCCTGCAGTCTAAATTATATTTTAGTATATTTGGTGTTTCTCTAACTTTCAAATATATTAAGCTTGCAAAAAGTTCCAAACCGCATCTATCATCTAACAGGATTTTTCAAAGGAGCCAATAGACTTGAAATAAGTAGAACTGGAAACAAATTTGATCATCACAAAAATCTGAGGTACAAACTTAACTACCAGTATTACTTATAGTCCAGATATCTAAATAGTTCCTTATTATAGTTAAGTTGCAAAGGAAATAAGGAAAGGTGAGAGAGAATTCAACAAATGTGAGGAAGGAATTGGCTTACATGGGTATGTAGCTCTAAAACTTGGGCACCTTCTTAGGGGAGGGAAAGGGCTCTGTAATAAGGAAACCTCCATTCATAGCACATATTTCAATCAGTATCTCCAAGGTATGTTTACAAAATCTTAAAAGCAATTATAGCCTGCCTATTTCTGTTAATGGTTGGTGATTGATGAAAGTTAGAGTAATAAGACCACATTAGGTGTTTTGCCTGTAAAACTTTAATTTGGCCATGTTTCCTAATCTCAGTTACCTTTTGACTGATATAAAAGTCTGAAAAGCAAAAAAAAAAAAACTTCTGGGATTTAAAAAAGCAAATATTAGTGGTATCCCATCACTTCACTTTAAGCATGGAATTTCACAAATGTCCATGATCATCTCTATTTTTAAATAAGTTAGTAAGAAACTGTTACCAAGAGCTGCTCCATGATCTCATTCCTTAGTACTACTTTTTAAAACTTTTGTAGTTCATATATTTACTCATTCAAGTTTTTGTCACTTTTTTTGTTTTCTTATTTATTTATTTTTGGTTGTGTTGGGTCTTCGTTTCTGTGCGAGGGCTTTCTCTAGTTGCGGCAAGTGGGGGCCACTCTTCATCGCGATGCGTGGGCCCCTCACTATCGCAGCCTCTCTTGTTGCGGAGCACAGGCTCCAGATGCGCAGACTCAGTAATTGTGGCTCATTGGCCTAGCTGCTCCGCGGCATGTGGGATCTTCCCAGACCAGGGCTCGAACCCCTGTCCCCTGCATTGGCAGGCAGATTCTCAACCACTGCGCCACCAGGGAAGCCCAGTATTCGTCACTTTTATGTGACAGCACTGTATGGGCTCTAGGGACACAAGAGTAAAGCAAATAGTCACAGTTCCTCCCTTATGGAGCTCACATTCTCATGTTGCTGAGCCGATGCATAACCTCCATCCCTGCCACAATGGCCACTTTGTTCATGAGCCCATTGGCAATGACAGGAGTGGCTGGGAAAAGAATCTGACTGGTATTCACAGAACAGGTTGTCCTATTCACTTGATTTACTGAGGTTACCCTTAGGTGAGCATTCACATGGGACACAAATATACTCATGCTTTTTGCCCATTCAGAGAGCTCTATCCACATACCTCTTCTCCAGACCTCTTTGTCAGCAACTTTCCAATTATGTTCCTTCCAAGTCTCAGACCAGCCAGCCAAACCATGGCCACAGCCCATGAATCAGTATATAATCACACATCTGGCCAGTTTTCCTTCCAAGCAAAATGAACAACCAAATGCTCAACTTTCTGTTCACAGGGAGAATTATCCTTCACCCCTGTCCTTCAGGGGTGTCCCAGAAAGGGGCTTTAGTGCTGCAGCTGTCCACTTCACTTGGTGCCTGTATATCATGCAAAACCATCTGTGAATCAGGCCCGAGTTTTTTCTTCCTCAGGCAACTCATTGTAGAGAACTCCACATGAGGCCGTAGGTGCAGGCTGGGAGAGAGAAGGCAGAAGTAGGGGCTACAGGCATTTGGGCAACTCCTTAACGTAACTTACTTTTGCCTTTAGGGCCTGCTCAGGCCGTCTCATATATACCACTTCTACTTGATGATGGAGTGCTGTTTTTTGGCTTGATGGGTCGGGTAATACCCAGTTCATCATGAGCAGCTCATGAACTTGGTAGCCCATGGTTAAGCATTCATTCTCTACTAAGACCCAGTAGCAAGCTAAAAACTGTTTCTCAAAAGAAGAGTAGTTATCCACAGAGGATACCATAACTTCGCTCCAAAAGCCTAAGGATCTGCATTATGATTTGCCTACTGGAATCTGTCAATGGCTCCAAACAGCATCTCTTTGCCACTGACACTTAAAACACCATTAGATATATTGGATCATCTGGCCCAAGTGGAAGAACAGCTTGCATGGCAACCTGGACTTGTTAGAGAGCCTTCTCTTGTTCTGAGCCCCACTCAAAACTAAGCTTTCTGGGTTGCTCAATCAATGGACCAAAGTAGCATGCCCAAATGAGGAATATGTTGCTTCTAAAATCCAAAGAGGCCCACTAGGCATTGTGCCTCTTTTTTGGTTATAGGAGGGGCCAGATGCAACAACTCATCCTTCATCTTAGAAGGGATATCTTGACAAGCTCAACTGAACACCTAGAAATTTTACTGAGATGGGAAGCCCCTGAATTTTTGTAGAGTTTATTTTCCACCCTCTGACATGCAAGTGTCTTACTAATAAGACCAATAAGTCTAGGGTAGTTGCTACTTCTTGCTCACTAGTTCCATTTAGCATAATGTCACCAATGTAATGGATCACTGTGATGTCTTGTGGAAGGAAAAGACAAAGACAATCATGATCCATGCAGTCTAAATTATGACATAGGGCCAGAGAGTTGATATACACCCAAGGCAAAACAATGAAAATGTATTCTTGACCTTGCCAGCTGAAAACAAACTGCTTCTAGTGATCTTTACTAATAGGTATGGAGAAAAAGCATTTGCCAGATCAATATACTGCATACCAGGAACTAGGGAATGTATTAATTTGCTAAAACTATTTCACCACATCTGGAACAGCATCTACAATTGGAGTTACCACCTGGTCATGTTTATGATAATTTATTGTCATTCCCCAAGATCCATCTGTTTTCTTCACAGGCCAAATAGGCAAGTGGAATGGGAATGTGGCGAAAATCACAATCCCTGCATCCTTCAGGTTCTTGATAGTGGTACTAATTGCTGCAATCTTCAAGGAACGAGTCATTACTTTTGGTTTATTATTTTGCTTGACAAAGGCAGTTCTAGTGGCTTCCACTTGGCCTTTCCTACCATAATAGCCCTCACTCCACATGTAAGGAACCACTGTGGAGATTCTGCCAGTTGCCGAGTATGTCTATTCCAATTATCTTTTCTGGAACTGGGGAAATAACTACACTGGAACCACTGTGAGATGGACCAGAGCAAAAACTCCATTGATCATTTGACCTCTATAAGCCCCTACTCTAACTTGCAGACCACAGTGACATTTTTGGGTCTCCTGGAATTAGTGTCAGTTCAGATCCAGTATCCAGTAGTCCCCAAAATGTCTGATTATCTCCTTTTCTCCAACGTACAGTCACCTTGGTAAAGAGCTATTGATCCCTTTGGGGAAGGCTGGGAGAAAGATTAACAGTATAAATTTTTGGCAGTGTAGTGGGGTCCCAGTATTCCCTTCATTTAAGGGTTTGGGGATCTGTAAAAGTTCTCAAGTCTGGGAATCGATTGAGGTGCTGTGACTCTGGTTTATTATTATTTTTTAATTATTATTATTCAAGTTCACTTACTTGACCTAGAACTCTTCCACTTACACAGATCAAATAAAAATTTAGTAGACTGCCCATTTGTTTCTCTTCTAGGGACACCATGATCTCTATTGAACTCTAGTTAATGATATTCATGCTAAATTATTTAAGAGGAAGTACTGATATTTTTCTGCAAAATACTATTTTTTTCATTTTATGGTGCAAAATATACATAATATAAAACTTACCATTTTAACCACATATAATTCAGTGGCGTTAAATATATTCATGATGTTGTACAAACATCGCTACTATCCACTTCTAGATCTTTCTCACCATCCCAAACAGAAGCTCTGTACCCATTAAACAATAACTCCCCATTCTCCCCTCCTACCAGCCCCTAGTAATCTCTATTCTACTTTCTGTCTCTATGAATTTGTCTATTCTAGGTACCTCTATAAGTGGAATCATACAATATTTGTTCTTCTGTGTCTGATTTATTTCACTTACCATGATGCTTTCAAGGTTCATCCATGTTTTGCATGTATCAGAATTTTATTATTCTTTTAAGCTGCCTACTGTTCTGTTGTATGCATATACCATATCTTGTTTATCCACTCGTGTGTTAATGGACATTTAGGTTGTTTCCACCCGTGGACTATTATAAAGAATATGGTAATTCTATATTTGACTTTTTAAGGAACCGCCAACTGTTTTCCACAGCAGCTGTAACATTTTACATTCATACCAACAATATGACCTGGATGAAAGAAAGCTAAACCATGGTACCCAAATACTGTTAGTTACTATCAATTTGCACTTGGTTCCCAGTGGCAAATAAGCAGGGTGTGTCTCTGACTAGATCTCCCTCAGTGATTTTTATCAGCCATTTAAATCAACAGAGTGACAGCAATGACACATAAGGAAGCTTATGGGAACTTTCTTCTAACATAAGTATACACACAAATCCATCCCACCCCACTAAACCACCCCAAACACACATGAAATACAAATAAAAACAATGTTTGCTGGGATTTCCCTGGTGGTGCAGTGGTTAAGACTATGAGCTCCCAATGCAGGGGGCTGGGTTCGATCCCTGGCCAGGGAACTAGATCCCACATGCATGCTGCAACTAAGAGTTCGCATGACACAACTAAGGATCCAGCGAGTTGCAACTAAGGAGCCCTCGTGCTGCAACTAAGGAGCCCAAGAGCCGCAACTAATGAAGCCTGTCAGCCACAACTAAGGAGCACACGTGCCACAACTAAGGAGCAGGTGAACCACAGCTGGGGAGCCCGCGAACCACAACTAACGAGCCCACCTACTGCAACTAAGACCCGGCACAACCAAATAAATAAAATTTTTTTTAAAAGTATCTAGATAAGGTAAGAATATTTTAAAAGAAAAAAAAAAAAACGTTTGCTATGGAAATGCAGCTCTGAAACGAATCCCCTGGGCCCCAGGTCACCACCAACCCCTCCTATGAGGAAATGATTGACAAAGCTGCAGTGACAAAATTTTCAGGGTGGGTCTATTAAACAAAACTCTTGACTACAAGTGACAGAAATCAACTTTAAACTGGCTTATGCAAGAGGACTTCTTGGCTGCAGACATGGCTGGATCTAGGACTCAGAGAATGTCTCCAGCACTTTGTTGCTCCTGCCTCCAGGATCCACTTCCTCCATGTTGGTCATGCTCCGAGTCAGGCTCTCCCTTTTACCCTCTGTGGAGGAAAGTGTTTTTCCCAGTTATTTCCAGGGCTGGTGTTGCTAGGCCCTGCATGGGTTACATGCCTTCCTCAGAATGTGGGGGTGGTCTACCCACCAAAATCACATGAATTGGCATTGGAAGAGTGGTGGTTCCACAGAATAACCAGGGTGCCTTCACCAGGCAGGCAAGAATAACATACGCCCATGATAGAGAGTGTATACTCTGAATAAAAAAAAAATCAGTATTTAAAAAGAGAGAGAAAGATAAAATATATTTTTTAAATAAAAAATAGTAATAATAAAAATACAAAAAAAGAAAAGAAAAAGAAAGAAGATAGAAAGAGAAAAGGATTTCCAAACCCCAGACAGACTAAAACTAATAGAATGAAACTTACTGTCATAAATGTAAAGTTCGATGCTGAGATTAAATATGTACACATGTTAAATTTTATTAAAAAGTATATGTACATATATATAATGCAAGTATAGAATAAAAGAGAAATGGTTTAATAATACCCTTTTAAAAATACTAGTTTTTGGTTACCAATAATTTTGATATGATTAACAACATGATTTGAGCATCCCAAAAGTTTGCAATAATGGAATTAAAGGTCTGGATAAAGAAGATAATGACTAATTTCTACTTCATGGCATTATGTCTGGTATATTGTCTTCAGGCCTGGGAGCCACATTTTAAGAAGGGTGCTGGTGAGCATCCAGAGAAGGATCAGTATCTAGCTAAGAACTGTGTCTTTGGTGAAGGGAAATGCTTATTGCTATGAGGCAGGAGGTGTAATCCAGAAAGAAGACAAGAAGATGACATTATGGAGAGAATTCCTGCTTTGCATAAGAAGGATGGTGTCTTCAAATAGGTTGACCAGGTAGGCCTAATAGGCTTCCTGCAAAGCCCCATGGCCCCACTCAGAAACTGCAGGTCATGCTGCAGACCTCAGGTGACTTTCTAGACCAGTGTTAGAAAGGGCTCTCAAAGATCAGAAGTTTCTGGAACTCTGGTACCACCTGATTTTGCAGAGAGCAACAGTCTCTGGCAGGTAAAAATGAGGCATCTACAGCCTCCAGGGACTTTGGGGGATCTGGGCATCATGGCAGGTGTTTTTCCTGGTCAGCTAGGTACACTGCCCAGGCTGCAGAGCAGCACTTCCCACACATGAATCATCTCTTCTGCATCGTCTCCGAGAGCAGGAGTGGCCTGGGCACCTGCAGAAGGGCAAGGCAGCTGCAGCTGTGGACACAGATTATGACTTTAGCTCTGGACCACACCCAAGCTTGCGAAGGAAGGAGTACACTACCGGTATTTCTAAGAAACACACTGGTTATTTGTTTTCATGTTATTCAGTCTATTTTTCTTGGAAAAAAGTGAATACAATTTTTTAAAAATTATGTCTACTAGTTCTATCAATTACCAAGAGTGGGTATTGAAGTCCCCAACAATAATTGTGGATTTGTCTATTTCTCCATTCAGCCTTGTCAGTTTTTGCTTCATGTATTTTGATGTGTACACATTTAGGATCATTGTGTCTTCCTGGTGAATTGATCCTTTTATCATTATGTAATATTCCTCTTTGCCTCCAGTAATTATCTTTGCTCTCAAGTCTACTTCAACTGATGTTAATTTGGCCCCCGTGCAACCATTTAAATTAAAGTTTGCATGGTATGTCTTTTCATCCTTTTACTTCCAACTTACCTCTGTCCTTGTATTTGAAGTGAGTTTCTTGTAAACAGCATATTGTTGGATCATGTTTGATTGTTTGTTTTTTAATCCACTGTGCCAATCTCTGTCTTTTAATTAGTGTATTTAGACTATTTACATTTAAGGTAATTCTGATATTTTAGGGCTGAAGTCTGCCATTTTATTGTTTGCTTTCTGTTTGTTTCCTATGTTTCTTGTTCTTATATCTCTTTTCTTACCTTCCTGTGGGATATTTGAATATTTACTAGGATTCTGCCGTGATTTACCTAGAGTTTTTTGAATATAGCTTTGTATAATTTTCTTAGTGATTGCTTTAGGTATTCCAATATATATATATGTAACTTATCACAGACTACCAATATTGATGTTTAACCATTTCTAGTGAAGTATAGAAAACTTATTTCGATTTGAGTCCCTTTACCCTCTCACTTTTTGAATATAATTGTTGTATTTCCTCCTTATACTTTGAACACCATGTGGGATGATGTTTTAATTTTTGTTTCACCAATCAAATATGATTTAAGAAACTCGTGAAAGACTGGATAATCTTTTACATTTACCCCTATTTTTACCCATTCTCATGTTCTTTCCTTTCTGAAGTTCCAAAGCTTTCTGTTAGGGAACTTCCTTTAACCATTTTTTAAGAGTATGTTTGCTAGCATAAAATTCTCTTAGTTTTACTTCATCTGATAATATGGTGATTTCGCCTTCATTCTTGAAGGATATTTTCACTGGATAAAGAATTCTGGGTTGACATTTTTTTTTCTTTCAACACTTGAAAAATGTTTTCTACTTTCTTCTGGCCCCAGGGTTTCAGATAAGAAGTATGTTGTCATTAAAATTGGTGTTCCCATATAAGTAATGTGTTGCTTCTCTGGATGTTTTCAAGACTTTTTCTTTGTCTTTAGTTTTCAGAAATTTAATTATGATGTGTCTTTGGCATGGATTTCTTTGGATTTTTCTTCTCTTGGAATCATCCAGTTTCTTGAATCTGTAGATTTATATCTTTTCCCAAATTTGAGAAGTTTCAGACACTATTTTTTCCAAATGCTTTTTCAGTGTTACTCTCCCTCTCGTCTCTGGGTTTCTGATGACATATATGTTAACCCTTTTGTTACTGTCCTACAAGTCCTTGAGATGCTGTCTTTTTTAAAGTCTATTTTGTTGTTGTTGTTGCTGCTGTTTCTCACATTGGGTAAATTCTACTGGTTTGTCTTCAGATTCTTTGAATTTATCCTCTGTTATGTCCACCCAACTATTGAGTTTATACAGCAAGTTCTTCATTTTGATTATTGCATTTTTTCAGTTCTCTAATTTCCATTTGCTTTCTTTTTAGAATTTTTATTTCTTTGGTTAAACTTTCTATTTTTCATTTGTTTCCAAAAAATATGTAACTGCTTGTTGAATCATTTTTAAGATGGCTGCTTTAAAATCCTTGTCAGATAATTATGTCTGATATATCTTGGGATTGGTGTCTGTTCATTGTCTTCTCTCATTTCTGTTGTGATTTTCCTGGTTCTTGGTAAGATGAGTGTTTTTTTGTTATATCCTAGATATTTTGTGTATTATATTATAAGATTATGGATTCCATTTAATATTCATTTTAGTAGTCATTGTGCAAGAGCCAGGTGGGTATATTTGTTCAGCTTCCTGCCAGGCTCTTACAAACCATCCTGGCCAAAACGTGACACTGACTCACACTGCTTTGTTGCAGATGGGTAGGATGAAAGTTCAGGTCCCTCATCACCTCATTGTCACCTTCCTGGCAAAGGTGGGGCACTGACCCACACCACCTTATTGCCTCTGAGTGGTGTTGTATGACCAGCTCACTGCTTGGCTCCACTGCCTCCAAGGTAGGGAAGGAGGGTGGGCAGAAGGCTGACTGACACCACTTTGTTACTGTGGGTAGGGGTGAAGCATCAGCTCCCCACAGGGCCCCTCTGACATCAGGGGAGGGGAGAAGTAGAGTGTCAGCTACCCCTCCTTGCACTACTCCCTTCTGCCTCATTGATGCCAGGTGAGGTGGAGGGTTAGCTTCCCAATAGGCCTTGATAACAGGGGTGGGAAAGGTGAAGCCTAGTTGTAACTAGCTCTACCTTGTACAGCCTTGTGAAGTTTCATTGCTGCCACGTGGGGGTGGAGGATCAGTTCAATGCTTGGCCCCACTGATGCTCTCCTGGAGGAGCAGGGGGAAATCAGACCACTGCTTGCTTCCAGGAAAGTATGGAATCCCAGCCCCTTTGACACTACTGTCTCTCTCTCATTGTTTGTGTCTGGGTTTCAAAAATATGGTGGTTTTGCTTTCTGAGAGGTCCTGCTTTTATTCTCCTCCTTAATTTCAGTTTAAATCTCCTCTTTTCATCATCTCTGTTTTCCCTATCATGCTTGATTTTGATTGCACTGTAAGCAATTTCTCCTCATTGTGGGGCCTTGTCCTAAAAGTGAACCCCAGCAGGTCAATTCAGAGTTCATAGGAGCTATACTGCTCTTTCCCTTTTAGTCCATCTTAACATAGGCTCCTTGCACCCAAGTGGTACTGGAGACAATTAACTTCAATTTAGAGCTGCTGTTCTCAAACTGTCCCATCTCATTGTTTTCCTTTCTTTCTCTTGCACAGATGCTACTAGTATGCAGGTCGTTTGTCTCCACATCCATATTTTGGAATTTCTGGGGATATCTTGTCACCTGTTTTCCTTTTTTTGGTAAATTTGTCCCTGATATTTGATGTTTAGTTTTGTTTTTTATTTTTATTTATATTTTTTTCTTCTTTTTTAAAATTTTTTAATTTTTTAATTTTTTTATTTTTTAAACATTTTTATTGGAGTATAATTGCTTTACAATGGTGTGTTAGTTTCTGCTTTATAACAAAGTGAATTGGTTATACATATACATATGTTCCCATATCTCTTCCCTCTTGCATCTCCCTCCCTCCCACCCTCCCTATCCCACCCCTCTAGGTGGTCACAAAGCACCGAGCTGATCTCCCTGTGCTTTGCGGCTGCTTCCCACTAGCTATCTATTTTACATTTGGTAGTGTATATATGTCCATGACACTCTCTCACCCTGTCACATCTCACCCCTCCCCCTCCCCATATCCTCAAGCCCATTTTCTAGTAGGACTGTGTCTTTATTCCCGTCTTGCCACTAGGTTCTTCATGACCTTTTTTTTTCCCTTAGATTCCATATATATGTGTTAGCGTACTATATTTGTTTTTCTCTTTCTGACTTACTTCACTCTGTATGACAGACTCTAACTCCATCCACCTTATTACAAATACTTCCATTTCATTTCTTTTTATGGCTGAGTAATATTCCATTGTATATATGTGCCACATCTTCTTTATCCATTCATCCGATGATGGACACTTAGGTTGCTTCCATGTCCTGGCTATTGTAAATAGAGCTGCAATGAACATTTTGGTACATGACTCTTTTTGAATTATGGTTTTCTCAGGGTATATGCCCAGTAGTGGGATTGCTGGGTCGTATGGTAGTTCTATTTTTAGTTTTTTAAGGAACCTCCATACTGTTCTCCATACTGGCTGTATCAATTTACATTCCCACCAACAGTGCAAGAGGGTTCCCTTTTCTCCACACCCTCTCCAGCATTTATTGTTTCTAGATTTTTTGATGATGGCCATTCTGACCGGTGTGAGATGATATCTCATCGTAGTTTTGATTTGCATTTCTCTAATGATTAATGATGTTGAGCATTCTTTCATGTGTCTGTTGGCCATCTGTATATCTTCTTTGGAGAAATGTCTATTTAGGTTTCTGCCCATTTTTGGATTGGGTTGTTTGTTTTTTTGTTATTCACCTGCATGAGCTGCTTGTAAATCTTGGACATTAATCCTTTGTCAGTTGCTTCATTTGCAAACATTTTCTCCCATTCTGAGGGTTGTCTTTTGGTCTTGTTTATGGTTTCCTTTCCTGTGCAAAAGCTTTTAAGTTTCATTAGGTCCCATTTGTTTATTTTTGTTTTTATTTCCATTTCTCTAGGGGCTGGGTCAAAAAGGATCTTGCTGTGATTTATGTCATAGAGTGTTCTGCCTATGTTTTCCTCTAAGAGTTTGATAGTGTCTGGCCTTACACTTAGGTCTTTAATCCATTTTGAGTTTATTTTTGTGTATGGTGTCAGGGAGTGTTCTAATTTCATACTTTTACATGTAGCTGTCCAATTTTCCCAGCACCACTATTGAAGAGGCTGTCTTTTCTCCACTGTATATGCTTGCCTCCTTTATCGAAGATAAGGTGACCATATGTGCGTGGGTTTATCTCTGGCCTTTCTATCCTGTTCCATTGATCTATATTTCTGTTTTTGTGCCAGTACCAAACTGTCTTGATTACTGTAGCTTTGTAATATAGTCTGAAGTCAGGGAGCCTGATTCTTCCAGCTCCATTTTTCGTTCTCAAGATTGCTTTGGCTATTCGGGGTCTTTTGTGTTTCCATACAAATTGTGAAATTTTTTGTTCTAGTTCTGTGAAAAATGCCAGTGATAGTCTGATAGGGATTGCATTGAATCTGTAGATTGCTTTGGGTAGTAGAGTCATTTTCACAATGTTGATTCTTCCAATCCAAGAACATGGTATATCTCTCCATCTATTTGTATCATCTTTAATTTCTTTCATCAGTGTCCTATAATTTTCTGCATACAGGTCTTTTGTCTTCTTAGGTAGGTTTATTCCTAGATATTTTATTCTTTTTGTTGCAATGGTAAACGGGAGTGTTTTCTTAATTTCACTTTCAGATTTTTCATCATTAGTATATAGGAATGCAAGAGATTTCTGTGCATTAATTTTGTATCCTGCAACTTTACCAAATTCATTGATTAGCTCTAGTAGTTTTCTGGTAGCATCTTTAGGATTCTCTATGTATAGTATCATGTCATCTGCAAACAGTGACAGCTTTACTTCTTCTTTTCCGATTTGGATTCCTTTGATTTCTTTTTCTTCTCTGATTGCTGTGGCTAACACTTCCAAAACTATGTGGAATAATAGTGGTGAGAGTGGGCAACCTTGTCTTGTTTCTGATCTTAGTGGAAATGGTTTCAGTTTTTCACCATTGAGGACAATGTTGGCTGTGGGTTTGTCATATATGTCCTTTATTATGTTGAGGAAAGTTCCCTCTATGCCTACTTTCTGCAGGGCTTTTATCATAAATGGGTGTTGAATTTTGTGAAAAGCTTTGTCTGCATCTATTGAGATGATCATATGGTTTTTCTCCTTCAATTTGTTAATATGATGTATCACACTGATTGATTTGCGTATATTGAAGAATCCTTGAATTCCTGTAATAAACCCCACTTGATCATGGTGTATAATCCTTTTAATGTGCTGTTGGATTCTGTTTGCTAGTATTTTGTTGAGGATTTTTGCATCTATGTTCATCAGTGATATTGGCCTGTAGTTTTCTTTCTTTGTGACATCGTTGTCTGGTTTTGGTATCAGGGTGATGGTGGCCTTGGACAATGAGTTGGGGAGTGTTCCTCCCTCTGCAATATTTTGGAAGAGTTTGAGAAGGATAGGTGTTAGCTCTTCTTTAAATGTTTGATAGAATTCGCCTGTGAAGCCATCTGGTCCTGGGCTTTTGTTTGTTGTAGGATTTTTAATCACAGTTTCAATTTCAGTGCTTGTGATTGGTCTGTTCATATTTTCTATTTCTTCCTGGTTCAGTCTCGGCAGGTTGTGCATTTCTAAGAATCTGTCCATTTCTTCCAGGTAGTCCATTTTATTGGCATAGAGTTGCTTGCAGTAATCTCTCATGATCGTTTGTATTTCTGCAGTGTCAGTGGTTATTTCTCCTTTTTCATTTCTAATTCTATTGATTTGAGTCTTCTCCCTTTTTCTCTTGATGAGTCTGGCTAATGGTTTATCAATTTTGTTTATCTTCTCGAAGAACCAGCTTTTAGTTTCATTGATTTTTGCTATTGTTTCCTTCATTTCTTTTTCATTTATTTCTGATCTGACCTTTATGATTTCTTTCCTTCTGCTAGCTTTGGGGTTTTTTTGCTCTTCTTTCTCTAATTGCTTTAGGTTCAAGGTTAGGTTGTTTATTCGAGATGTTTCCTGTTTCTTGATGTAGGTTGTATTGCTATAAACTTCCCTCTTAGAACTGCTTTTGCTGCATCCCATAGGTTTTGGGTCGTCGTGTCTCCATTGTCATTTGTTTCTAGGTACTTTTTGATTTCCCCTTTGATTTCTTCAGTGATCACTTCGTTATTAAGTAGTGTATTGTGTAGCCTCCATGTGTTTGTATTTTTTACAGATCTTTTCCTGTAATTGATATCTAGTCTCATAGCTTTGTGGTCGGAAAAGATACTTGATACGATTTCAATTTTCTTAAATTTACCAAGGCTTGATCTGTGACCCAAGATATGATGTATCCTGGAGAATGTTCCATGAGCACTTGAGAAAAATGTGTATTCTGTTGTTTTGGGGTGGAATGTCCTATAAATATTAATTAACTCCATCTTGTTTAATGTATCATTTACAGCTTGTGTTTCCTTATTTATTTTCACTTTGGATGATGTGTCCATTGGTGAAAGTGGGGTGTTAAAGTCCCCTACTATGATTGTGTTACTGTCGATTTCCCCTTTTATGGCTGTTAGTATTTGCCTTATGTATTGAGGTGCTCCTATGTAGGGTGCATAAATATTTAAAATTGTTATACCTTCCTCTTGGATCAATCCCTTGATCATTATATAGTGTCCTTCTTTGTCTCTTGTAATAGTCTTTATTTTAAAGTCTATTTTGTCTGATATGAGAATTGCTACTCCACCTTTCCTTTGATTTCCATTTGCATGGAATATCTTTTTCCATCCCCTCACTTTCAGTCTGTATGTGTCTCTAGGTCTGAAGTGGGACTCTTGTAGACAGGATATATATGAGTCTTGTTTTTGTATCCATTCAGCCAGTCTGTCTTTTTGGTGGGAGCATTTAATCCATTTACATTTAAGGTAATTATCGATATGTATGTTCCTATTCCCCTTTTGTTAAATATTTTGGGTTTGTTATTGTAGGTGTTTTCCTTCTCTTGTGTTTCTTGCCTAGAGAAGTTTCTTTAGCATTTGTTGTAAAGCTGGTTTGGTGGTGCTGATCTCTCTCAGCTTTTGCTTGTCTGTAAAGCTTTTAATTTCTCCATCAAATCTGAATGAGATCCTTGCTGGGTAGAGTAACCTTGGTTGTAGGTTTTTCTCCTTCATGACTTTAAGTATATCCTGCCACTCCCTTCTGGCTTGCAGAGTTTCTGCTGAAAGATCAGCTGTTAACCTTATGGGGATTCCCTTGTGTGTTATTTGTTGTTTTTCTCTTGCTGCTTTTAATATGTTTTCTTTATATTTAATTTTTGATAGTTTGATTAATATGTGTTTTGGCGTGTTTCTCCTTGGATTTATCCTGTATGGGACTCTCTGTGCTTCCAGGACTTGATTAACTATTTCCTTTCCCATTTTAGGGAAGTTTCCAACTATAATCTCTTCAAATATTTTCTCAGTCCCTTTCTTTTTCTCTTCTTCTTCTGGGACCCCTATAATTCGAATGTTGGTGCATTTAATGTTGTCCCAGAGGTCTCTGAGACTGTCCTCAGTTCTTTTCATTCTTTTTTCTTTATTCTGCTCTGCAGTAGTTATTTCCACCATTTTATCTTCCAGGTCACTTATCCGTTCTTCTGCCTCAGTTATTCTGCTATTGATCCCATCTAGAGTGTTTTTAATTTCATTTATTGTGTTTTTCATCATTGCTTGGTTCCTCTTTAGTTCTTCTCTGTCCTTGTTAAATGTTTCTTGCATTTTGTCTATTCTATTTCCAAGATTTTGGATCATCCTTACTATCATTATTCTGAATTCTTTTTCAGGTAGACTGCCTATTTCCTCTTCATTTGTTAGGTCTGTTGTGTTTTGACCCTGCTCCTTCATCTGCTGTGTGTTTTTCTGTCTTCTCATTTTGCTTATCTTACTGTGTTTGGGGTCTCCTTTTCACAGGATGCAGGTTCGTAGTACCCGTTGTTTTTGGTGTCTGTCCCCAGTGGCTAAGGTTGGTTCAGTGGTTTGTGTAGACTTCCTGGTGGAGGGAACTAGTGCCTGTGTTCTGGTGGATGAGGCTGCATCTTGTCTTTCTGGTGGGCACGTCCATGTCTGGTGGTGTGTTTTGGGGTGTCTGTGGCCTTATTATGATTTTAGGCAGCCTCTCTGCTAATGGATGGGGCTGTGTTCCTGTCTTGCTAGTTGTTTGGATAGGGTGTCCAGCACTGTAGCTTGCTCGTCGCTGAATGAAGCTGGGTCTTGATGTTGAGATGGAGATCTCTCAGAGATTTTCGCCGTTTGGTATTACATGGAGCTGGGAGGTCTCTTGTGGACCAGTGTCCTGAAGTTGGCTCTCCCACCTCAGAGGCACAGCCCTGATGCCTGGCTGGAGCACCAAGAGCCTTTCATCCACACGGCTCAGAATAAAAGGGAGAAAAAAATAGAAAGAAAGGAAGAAAGGGGATAAAATAAAATAAAATAAAGCTATTATAATAAAAAATAAGAAAAAAATTATTAAGAATAAATTTATTAAGAAAAATATTTTTTTTAATTTTAAAAAATAGATTTATTAATTTTTTATAATAAAAAATAAGAAAAAATTTATTAAGAAAAAAATTTTAATTTTTTAAAATAAAAAATATGAAAAAACTTATTAAAAGTTTTTTTTAATTTGTAAAAATAGAAAATAAGGAAAAAATTATTAAGAAAACATTTATTAGGAAAAAAAATTTTTTAAGTAAAAAAAGAAAAAAAAAAAACAAACGGACGGACCTAACCCTAGAACTAATGCTGAAAGCAAAGCTATGTGCAGAAAATCTCACCCAGAAGCATACACATATACACTCACAAAAAAAGGAAAAGAGGAAAAATTAATATATCCTGCTCCCAAAGTCCACCTCCTGAATTTGGGATGATTCGTTGTCTATTCAGGTATTCAGCTGATGCAGGCACATCAAGTTGTTTGTGGAGCTTTAATCCGCTGTTTCTGAGGCTGCTGGGAGAGATTTCCCTTTCTCTTCTTTGTTCATTCAGCTCCCAGGGTTCAGCTTTGGATTTGGACCCGCCTCTGCATGTAGGTCGCCTGAGGGCGTCTGTTCCACGCCCAGACAGAATGGGGTAATAGGAGCAGCTGCTTCAGGGGCTCTGGCTCACTCAGGACAGTGTGAGGGAGGGGTATGGAGTGCTGGGCGAGCCTGCGGCGGCAGAGGCCGGCGTGACGTTGCAGCAGCCTGAGGCGCGCCATGCGTTCTCCCCGGGAAGTTGTACCTGGATCACAGGAGGCTGGCAGTGGCAGGCTGCACCGGCTCCCAGGAGGGGCGGTGTGGAGAGTGACCTGTGCTTGCACCCAGGCTTCTTGGTGGCGGCAGCAGCAGCCTTAGCGCCTCCTGCCCATCTCTGGGGTCCACGCTGATAGCCGCAGCTTGCACCCGCCTCTGGGGTCCTCGCTGATAGCTGCGGCTTGCACCCGTCTCTGGAGCTCGTTTAGGCGGCGCTCTGAATCCCCTCTCCTTGCGCACCATGAAACAAAGAGGCAAGAAAAAGTCTCTTGCCTCTTCGGCAGCTGCAGACTTTTTCCCGGACTCCCTCTCAGCTAGCACTGAAGCCAGAGCCTCAGCTCCCAGCCCGCGCCCACCCTGGCGGCTGAGCAGACAAGCCTCTCCGGCTGGTGAGTGCTACTCGGCACCGACCCTCCATGTGGGAATCTCTCCGCTTTGCCCTCTACACCCCTGTGGCTGTGCTCTCCTCCATGGCTCCGAAGCTTCCCCCCTCCGCCACCCGCAGTCTCTGCCTGTGAAGGGGCTTCCTGGTGTGTGGAAACCTTTTCTTCTTCACAGTTCCCTCCCACTGGTGCAGGTCCCATCCCTTTTCTTTTGTCTCTGTTATTTCTTTTTTCTTTTGCCCTACCCAAGTACGTGGGGATTTTCTTGCCTTTTGGGAGGTCTGACGTCTTCTGCCAGCGTTCAGTGGGTGTTCTGTAGGAGCAGTTCCACGTGTAGATGTATTTCTACTGTATCTGTGGGAAGGAAGGTGATCTCCGTGTTTTACTCATCCGCCATCTTGCCCCTCCCACCCTTTAGTTTTGTTTTGATGCCTAGATGCTCTGTCTTTTTTTTTTTTAATATGATTTTTAAATTTTTATTTATTTATTTTTGGCTGTGTTGGGTCTTCGTTGCTACACGCGGGCTTTCTCTAGT
The DNA here is from genome assembly GCF_949987535.1 of Balaenoptera acutorostrata. NCBI lineage: Eukaryota > Metazoa > Chordata > Mammalia > Artiodactyla > Balaenopteridae > Balaenoptera > Balaenoptera acutorostrata. The sequence continues at coordinate 35,787,706 of NC_080069.1, forward strand.
TGCAGCGAGCGGGGACTACTCTTCGTTGCGGTGCAGTTTCTCACTGCATTGGCTTCTCTTGTTGCAGAGCACGGGCTCTAGGCGTGCAGGCCTCAGTGGTCGTGGCACGTGGGTTTAGTAGTTGTGGCTTGCAGGCTCTAGAGCGCAGGCTCAATAGTTGTGGCACACGGGCTTTGTTGCTTGGCGGCATGTGGGATTTTCCTGGACCAGGGCTCGAACCCATGTCCCCTGCATTGGCAGGCAGTTTCTTAACCACTGCACCACCAGGGAAGCCCACTCTGTCTTTTTTTATGTAGCAGTTTAGAGTGATTAAACAACTTTTCTACCACTGTTGTTGTCTTCCCAGAATCCTCTCTTTCTTTCCATTCTTCATTTTCTATTGTCCATTCTTCTCAGAACAGTCAGTGTGATGTTCTCTCTGCATTGTTTCTTCATGGATAAAGTGGTACCACATGTGTTCACATGTTATCCAAATAGAAGAGAGAATTCTCATTTTGAGTCAATGACTGATTTAAGCCAACCCTCCTACAGGTTCAATGATGATAACTGCTGCAAAGGAAACTTCAGCTAATCTTTTATAGCCAACAGGGTGGAAGGATGAGATGTGTTTTTCAAATTTAAAATTTCTGTAATGGCATTGACGTTTCATAATTAGACATAATATAAATATGCATGCAGTTAAAACAAATATATAACTCTTGCCACATGACTGAGACCAAGAGATAGATTCTTCCCTACTAATGTTTTTGTGAATTTTTTAAATCAGAGGCTTTCTGGTTCCACAGTTTCCAAGGAATAGAGATTAAAATGAGTCTAAAAAAATCATCTTTTAAAATGAAATAGAAAATGTTTATCAAGAAATTAATATAATCTCTGTAACTGAGAATCAAAGGATAATTCAAAATACCTTATTAAAGGAAGCCTATCCTTCTTCTAGAAATGCCCAATTTTCCATTGGTGCTCAAGCTTAAAAAGAATTTATCATGCAAAATCTGCATAAGGAAATAATGAAAAACTTACTGGGTAAAGGCTACTAATATGGCCTCATTATGATTACTAATAGATGAATATGCTCAAATTCTCAATAACTAAGGCTGCTTCCCTCCAATAACTCAGCAAATAGTTTTTATTTTTAAAAACTCAGATATAGTCACTTTTCTCATAGCCTTTAAAATCCCTCTCTTCACAGAAACTGTAGAATTTTAAAACACAAATTGACTTATCTTCATGAATTTAGGTCCTTTTTTTTTTAATCAGTCATCAATTTTATACACATCACTGTATACATGTCAATCCCAATCGCCCAATTCAGCACACCACCATCCCCACCCCACCGCAGTTTTCCCCCCTTGGTGTCCATACGTTTGTTCTCTACATCTGTGTCTCAACTTCTGCCCTGCAAACTGGCTCATCTGTACCATTTTTCTAGGTTCCACACACTTGCGTTAATATACGATATTTGTGGGGCTTCCCTGGTGGCGCAGTGGTTGGGGGTCTGCCTGCCAATGCAGGGGACACGGGTTCGAGCCCTGGTCTGGGAAGATCCCACATGCCGCGGAGCGACTGGGCCCGTGAGCCACAACTACTGAGCCTGCGTGTCTGGAGCCTGTGCTCCGCAACAAGAGGGGCTGCGACAGTGAGAGGCCCGCGCACCGCTATGAAGAGTGGCCCCCACTTGCCGCGGCTGGGGAGGGCCCTCGCGCGGGGGTGAGGACCCAACACAGCCAAGGATGGATAAATAAATAAATTAATTAATTAATTAATTAAAAAAAAAATATATATATATATACGATATTTGTTTTTCTCTTTCTGACTTACTTCACTCTGTATGACAGTCTCTAGATCCATCCACGTCTCAACAAATGACTCAATTTCGTTCCTTTTTATGGCTGAGTAATATTCCATTGTATATATGTACCACAACTTCTTTATCCATTCGTCTGTCGATGGGCATTTAGGTTGTTTCCATGACCTGGCTATTGTAAATAGTGCTGCAATGAACATTCGGGTGCATGTGTCTTTTTGAATTACGGTTCTCTCTGGGTATAGGCCCAGTAGTGGGATTGCTGGGTCATATGGTAATTCTATTTTTAGTTTTTTAAGGAACCTCCATACTGTTCTCCATAGTGGCTGTATCAATTTACATTCCCACCAACAGTGCAGGAGGGTTCCCTTTTCTCCACACCCTCTCCAGCATTTGTTGTTTGTAGATTTTCTGATGATGCCCATTCTAACTGGTGTGAGGTGATACCTCATTGTAGTTTTCATTTGCATTTCTCTAATAATTAGTGATGTTGAGCATCTTTTCATGTACTTTGTGGCCGTCTGTATGTCTTCTTTGGAGAAATGTCTATTTAGGTCTTCTGCCTATTTTTGGATTGGGTTGTTTGTTTCTTTAATATTGAGCTGAAAAAGCTGTTTATATATTTTGGAGATTAATCCTTTGTCCATTGATTCATTTGCAAATATTTTCTCCCATTCTGAGGGTTGTCTTTTTGTCTTGTTTATGGTTTCCTTTGCTGTGCAAAAGCTTTGAAGTTTCGTTAGGTCCCATTTGTTTATTTTTGTTTTTGTTTCCATTACTCTAGGAGGTGGATCAAAAAAGATCTTGCTGTGATTTATGTCAAAGAGTGTTCTTCCTATGTTTTCCTCTAAGAGTTTTATAGTGTCTGGTCTTACATTTAGGTCTCTAATCCATTTTGAGTTTATTTTTGTGTATTGTGTTAGGGAGTGTTCCAGTTTCATTCTTTTACATGTAGCTGTCCAGTTTTCCCAGCACCACTTTTGAAGAGACTGTCTTTTCTCCATTGTATATCTTTGCCTCCTTTGTCATAGATTAGTTGACCATAGGTGCATGGGTTTACCTCTGGGCTTTCTATCTTGTTCCATTGATCTATGTTTCTGATTTTGTGCCAGTACCATATTGCCTTGATTACTGTAGCTTTGTAGTATAGTCTGAAGTCAGGGAGTCTGATTCTCCAGCTCCGTTTTTTTCCCTCAAGACTGCTTTGGCTATTCAGGGTCTTTTGTGTCTCCATACAAATTGTGAAATTTTTTGTTCTAGTTCTGTGAAAAATGCCAGTGGTAGTCTGATAGGGATTGCGTTGAGTGTGTAGATGGCTTTGGGTAGTATAGTCATTTTCACAATATTGATTCTTCCAATCCAAGAACATGGTATATCTCTCCATCTGTTGGTATCATCTTTAATTTCTTTCATCAGTGTCTTATAGTTTTCTGCATACAGGTCTGTTGTCTCCCTAGCTAGGTTTATTCCTAGGTATTTTATTCTTTTTGTTGCAATGGTAAATGGGAGTGTTTCCATAATTTCTCTTTCAGATTTTTCATCATTAGTGTATAGGAATGCAAGAGATTTCTGTGCATTAATTTTGTATCCTGCAACTTTACCAAATTCATTAATTAACTCTAGTAGTTTTCTGGTGGCAGTTTTAGGATTCTCTATGTATAGTATCAAGTCATCTGCAAACAGTGACAGTTTTACTTCTTCTTTTCCAATTTGTATTCCTTTTCTTTCTTTTTCTTCTCTGATTGCTGTGGCTAGGACTTCCAAAACTATGTGGAATAATAGTGGTGAGAGTGGACATCCTTGTCTTGTTCCTGATCTTAGTGGAAATGCTTTCAGTTTTTCACCATTGAGAATGATGTTTGCTGTGAGTTTGTCGTTTGTGGCCTTTATTATGTTGAGGTAGGTTCTCTCTGCCCACTTTCTGGAGAGTTTTTATCATAAATGGGTGTTGAATTTTGTCAAAAGGTTTTTCTGCATCTATTGAGATGATCATATGGTTTTTATTCTTCAATTTGTTAATATGGTGTATCACATTGATTGATTTGTATATATTGAAGAATCCTTGCATCCTTGGGATAAATCCCACTTGATCATGGTGTATGATCCTTTTAATGTGTTGTTGGGTTCTGTGTGCTAGTATTCTGTTGAGGATTTTTGCATCTATATTCATCAGTGATATTGGTCTGTAATTTTCTTCTTTTGTAGTATCATTGTCTGGTTTTGGTATCAGGGTGATGGTGTCCTCATAGAATGATTTTGGGAGTGTGCCTTCCTCTGCAATTTTTTGGAAGAGTTTGAGAAGCATGGGTGTTAGCTCTTCTCTAATGTTTGACAGAATTCACCTGTGAAGCCATCTGGTCCTGGAATTTTGTTTGTTGGAAGATTTTTAACCACAGTTTCAATTTCATTACTTGTGATTGGTCTGTTCATATTTTTTCTTTCTTCCTGGTTCAGTCTTGGAAGGTTATACCTTTCTAAGAATTAGTCCATTTCTTCCAGGTTGTCCATTTTATTGGCATAGAGTTGCTTGTAGTAGTCTCTTAGGATGCTTTGTATTTCTGTGGTGTCTGTTGTAACTTCTCCTTTTTCATTTCTGATTTTATTGATATGAGTTCTCTCCCTCCTTTTCTTGATGAGTCTGGCTAATGGTCTGTCAATTTTGTTTATCTTCTCAAAGAACCAGCTTTTAGTTTTATTGATCTTTGCTATTGTTTTCTTTGTTTCTATTTCATTTATTTCCGCCCTGATCTTTATGATTTCTTTCCTTCTGCTAACTTTGGGTTTTGTTTTTTCTTCTTTCTCTAGTTTCTTTAGGTGTAAGGTTAGATTGTTTACTTGAGATTTTTCTTGTTTCTTTAAGTAGGCTTGTATAGCTATAAATTTCCCTCTTAGAACTGCTTTTGTTGCATCCCATAGGTTTTGGGTCGTCGTGTTTTCATTGTCATTTGTCTCTAGGTATTTTTTGAATTCCTCTTTGACTTCTTCAGTGATCTCTTGGTTATTTAGTAACGTATTGTTTAGCTTCCATGTGTTTGTGTTTTTTATGGTTTTTTCCCTGAAATTCATTTCTAATCTCATAGTGTTGTGGTCATAAAAGATGCTTGATATGATTTCCATTTTCTTAAATTTACTGAGGCTTGATTTGTGACCCAAGATGTGGTCTATCCTGGAGAATGTTCCATGAGCACTTGAGAAGAATGTGTAATCTGCTGTTTTTGGATGGAATGTCCTATAAATATCAATTAAATCTATCTGGTGTATTGTGTCATTTAAAGCTTGTGTTTCCTTATTTATTTTCATTTTGGGTGGTCTGTCTGTCCATTGATGTAAGTGAGGTGTTAAAGTCCCCCACTATTATTGTGTTACTGTCGATTTCCTCTTTTATAGCTGTTAGCAGTTGCCTTATGTATTGAGGTGCTCCTATGTTGGGGGCATGTATATTTAAAATTGTTATATCTTCTTCTTGGATTGATCCCTTGATCATTATGTTGTGTCCTTCCTTGTCTCTTGTAATAGTCTTTATTTTAAAGTCTATTTTGTCCGGTATGAGTATAGCTACTCCAGCTTTCTTTTGATTTCCATTTGCATGGAATATCTTTTTCCATCCCCTCACTTTCAGTCTGTATGTGTCCCTAGGTCTGAAATGGGTCTCTTGTAGACAGCATATATATGGGTCTTGTTTTTGTATCCATTCAACAAGCTTGTGTCTTTTGGTTGGAGCATTTAATCCATTCACGTTTAAGGTAATTATCGGTATGTATGTTCCTATGACAATTTTTTAATTGTTTTGGGTTGGTTTTTGTAGGTCTTTTTCTTCTCTTGTGTTTCCCACTTAGAGAAGTTCCTTTAGCATTTGTTGTAGAGCTGGTTTGGTGGTGCTGAATTCTCTTAGCTTTTGCTTGTCTGTAAAGCTTTTGATTTCTCCATCAATTCTAAATGAGATCCTTGCTGGGTAGAGTAATCTTGGTTGTAGGTTCTTCCCTTTCATCACTTTAAGTGTATCATGCCACTCCCTTCTGGCTTGTAGAGTTTCTGCTGAAAGATCATCTGTTAACCTTCTGGGGATTCCCTTATGTGTTATTTGTTGTTTTTCCTTGCTCTTTTAATATTTTTTCTTTGTATTTAATTTTTGATAGTTTGATTAATATGTGTCTTGGCTTGTTTCTCCTTGGGTTTATCCTGTATGGGACTCTCTGCGCTTCCTGGACTTGGGTGGCTGTTTCCTTTCCCATGTTAGGGAAGTTTTCAACTATAATCTCTTCAAATATTTTCTCTGGTCCTTTCTCTCTCTCTTGTCTTTCTGGGACCCTTATAATGCGAATGTTGGTGCATTTAATGTTGTCCCAGAGGTCTCTTAGGCTGTCTTCATTTCTTTTCATTCTTTTTTCTGTAGTCTGTTCCGCAGCAGTGAATTCCACCATTCTTTCCTCCAGGTCACTTATCCATTCTTCTGCCTCAGTTATTCTGCTATTGAATCCTTCTAATGTAGTTTTCATTTTAGTTATTGCATTGTTCATCTCTGTTTGTTTGTTCTTTAATTTTTCTAGGTCTTTGTTAATCATTTCTTGCATCTTCTCAATCTTTGCCTCCATTCTTATTCTGAGGTCCTGGATCATCTTCACTATCATTATTCTGAATTTTTTTTCTGGAAGGTTGCCTATCTCCACTTTATTTAGTTGTTTTCCTGCGTTTTTTTTCTTGTTCCTTCATTTGGTATATAGCCCTCTGCTTTTTCATCTTGTCTATCTTTCTGTGAATGTCTAGTTCCTTTTTGGGGAACCTATTTTTCAATCACATCAATCTACATAAATGTCAAGTAAATGACTAAATTCTGAACACTTTTAATATGAATATGACTTTCCATATTATTTGTTTACATCTCTGATAATATGTAGTTAGAATAAGTACACACACACACACACACACACACATTTCCAAACTATTTCATTTAATGCAATCCAAGCATTTTTTATTAAATTAACAAGAAAAGTTTAACATTCATGTGGAGATGCAAAAGATCTAAATAACCAAAACAATTTTATAAAATAAAAATAAAGTTGGAGGGTTTTATTATCTGATTTAAGAATTACTATAAATCTATAGTAATCAAAATAGTGTGATACTGGCATAAGGATGGGCATACAGAGCAATACAGTAGAATAGGAAATCCAGAAATAAACCAAAACATTATGGTCTGGTCAATTAATTTTATATACAGGTGCCAAGGTACTTCAATGAACAAGGATAGTCTTTTCCATAAATAGTGATGGAATAAGTGAATATTTGTAGAGGGGAAATGCTTAATCCTTACCCCATACTCCATATTATGCATAAAAATTAACACAAAGTGGATCATAGTCCTTACTTTAGAAGTTAAAAATATAAAGTTTCTAAAGGGTGAAATTGTTTTTATGACTGTGAGGTAGGCAAGGATTTCTTTAACATTAAGCAAAAAGAAAAAAAATCTATAAATTAGACTACATCAAAATGAAACCTTCTGCTCTTTGAGAAAATCTCTTAAGAAAATAAAAAGCTAATCATGTGATGAAATGTTTTATATCTTGATTATCAATGTCAAATCCTGGTTATGATACTTCACTCTTGCCTTGCAAGGTATTACCATTGGAGGAAAATGGGATATCTCTGTACATTTCTTACAACTGAATATTTATCTACAATGACCTCAAAATAAAATACTTAATCTAACAAGAGCACACCACAGACTGAGAGAAAACATTCTCAAAATATATATCTGACACAGAGTCTGTATACAAAATATATTGTAAAATTTTAGAGCTAAAGAATAAGATAAAATCTCAATAAAAGGCAAAAATTTGAACAGACCCTTCATAAAAAAAGTTGCATACAAATAATGACAGGAAAATACATTCAATATAATTTTCTAGCCAAGAGATGCAAGTGAAACCCCTAACCAATAGAGTGGCTAAAATTAAATGACTGATACTTTTCTGGTTCCAGATTAGATATAAGCACATGCTCCTATGTTCCCCCCACTATTTACAAAACAAACAAACAAAAAACCAAAATAACCCTAGACAAAATTTATAAAGCAACCAACAAAATACTCTGAAGGCAGAGAGAAGAAGACAGATTGTATAAAGATGTTGAGACTAGAGAAAAGCCAGTGGTGATTTCCTGTAGGTTTTTTGTTGTTTGTTTTTGTTTTTTTGCCTCATATATCATAGCCTGGGCACTGAAGAGACCTGTGACCTGGAAAAAATAATGGGCACAGACAAAAAGAAAAACTTCCAGAAAAAGCCCACTCTCTCTAGCAAAAGGACCAGGAAGAAGGACAGAAACTATTTACCATTCCTTCCCAATTTAGGAAAACAGAAAAAAGCACACACACACACACACACACTCCCCTTAATTGTCACTGGGCACTGCAGCTGCAGAGACTGTAGACAGAGTCTTGTCTTCCATCCCCACCCTGCAATAACAGGGAGGCACCCCCTTGTCAGCCATGGACCCTGTGTATGAAGTCCTGACATTCATTCCTGACAAGTAATAATGAAGCAGCACTTTCCATTTACAACCATGGAGACTGTGGGCAAAGACTGATTTTCTATCTCTTCCCTTCAATAACTAGGTGGAACCCAACCCTCTCCAGATGACCAGAGACTGTGGGAACAGACTTGTCTTCCATGCCTGACCTGAACTAGCAAGGTGGTATCCCTTCCTCTCCACATGGAAGGCTGCAGCTGCAGAGAATATCAACAAAGTTCTGTCTGTGCTTACCACCCTTCAGAAAAAGGGATGCCCCTCCCAACTAGATAATGGGAAGGGGGGCACTATAGAGAGAAGTGAACTAGAGAAAGAAATTTTCTTAATCTGTGCATGAAGTCCTGGACAGAACTCTGAACAGCCCATGCATAAAACCAACAAGAAACAAGAAAAGGTTTGAGAACTGAACACTGGTGTGGAATTCTGCCCAGGTTTCAAATGGGTCTCTGGACAGCACACAGTGGAACAAATCTGGATAGCCCTGCAAAGTCTTTGAAAACTAAATTAATTTTTGAACCACAGCCCACAAAATTGGAAAAGGAAGTGCATTTTAAACCAAAAAGTTTGCCTGCTAAAATGGAAGATTTAAATAGGAACCAGAATCTCAACCCCAAATTGCACATCACGTTGACAGGTTAAAAAATCTCAACTTAAATGAGAAATGTAAATCATAGACTAGCAACACTGATATGACACAGATGTTGGAATTATCTGACAAGGGTTTTAAAGTAGTTGTCATTAAAATGCCACAATAAGCAATTGTGAACTATCTTGAAACAAATGAGAAAATAGAAATTCTTAGCAAAGAAAAAGAACACATAAGGGAGTGGAATTCTGTCAAAGTGAAAAATGCATTAACTGAAATAAAACTTCACTGGATGGGCTCATTACCTGAATGAAGATGAAAGAAGAAAGAATTAGTGAATTCAAGGAAATATCAATAGAAATTATCCAATCTAAATGACAGACAGAAAACAACCTTAGGGACCTGTGGAACAAAACCCAAAGGTCTGACATTGATGTCATCAAAGTCCCAGAAACAGAAGAGAAAGAGTATGGAACTGAATAAATACTTGAAGAAAGAGTAACTGCGAAATTTCAGTATGTAGAAAAAGGCAAAAAACTAATGTCTGAAGAAGCTGAGCAAAGCCCTGACAAGAAAAATCCAAATAATTCCATATTGAGACATATCAGAATAAAATTTCTGAAAAATAAGCACAAAGAAACATCCTTGAAAGCAGCCAGAGATAAATGAGGCTTAACGTATAAGAGAGTAATGATTTGAATGACAGAGGATTTATCATCAGAAACGATGGAAGCCAGAATGAATGGCACAACCTTTTTAAAGTGCTGAAAGAAAGAACTGTCAACCCAAAGTTTTATATCCAGAAAAAATATTCTCTGAGACAAAGATGAAATAAAGACATTCCAAAAGAATCAAAAGTAAGAGAATTTGTCATCAGCAGATCTTCTCTAAAAGAATGGCTAGTAGAGAAGGGAAGATGGCAGAAGAGTAAGACGCAGAGATCACCTTCCTCCCCACAGATACATCAGAAATACATCTACACGTGGAACTGCTCCTATAGAACACCCACTGAACGCTGGCAGAAGACGTCAGACCTCCCAAAAGGCAAGAAACTCCCCACGTACCTGGGTAGGGCAAAAGAAAAAAGAAATAACAGAGACACAAGAATAGGGACGGGACCTGCACCAGTGGGATGGAGCTGTGAAGGAGGAAAGGTTTCCAGACACTAGGAAGCCCCTTTGCTGGCAGAGACTGTGGGTGGCGGAGGGGGGAAGCTTCGGAGCCACGGAGGACAGCGCAGTAACAGGGGTGCAGAGGGCAAAGCGGAGAGATTCCTGCACAGAGGATCAGTGCCGACCAGCACTCACCACCCCGAGAGGCTTGTCTACTCAGTCACTGGGGTGGGGGTGGGGGGTTGGGAGTTGAGGCTCGGGTTTCGGTAGGATTGTAGGGAGCGGACTGGGGTTGGTGGCGTGAACACAGCCTGAAGGGGTTAGTGAACCATGGCTAGCCAGGAGGGAGTCTGAAAAAGGTCTGGACCTGCCGAAGAGGCAAGAGACTTTTTCTTCCCTCTTTGTTTCCTGGTGCATGAGGAAAAGGGATTAAGAGCGCTGCTTAAAGGAGCTCCAGAGACAGGCGCGAGCCGCGGCTATCAGCGCGGACCCTAGAGACAGGCATGAGATGCTAAGGCTGCTGCTGTAGCCACCAAGAACCCTGTGTGCGAGCACAGGTCACTATCCACACCGCCCCTCCCGGGAGCCTGTGCAGCCCACAACTGCCAGGGTCCCGTGACCCAGGGACAACTTCCCCAGAAGAATGCACAGCGCGCCTCAGGCTGCTGCAACGTCACGCTGGCCTCTGTCGCTGCAGGCTCGCCCCGCATCCGTAACCCTCCCTCCCACCGGCATGAGTGAGCCAGAGCCCCCAAAGCAGCTGCTCCTTTAACCCCGTTCTGTGTGAGCGAAGAACAGAGGCCCTCAGGCGACCTACACACAGAGGCGGGGCCAAATCCAAAGCTGTACCCCAGGAGCTGTGCGAACAAAGAAGAGAAAGGGAAATTTCTCCCAGCAGCCTCAGAAGCAGCGGATTAAAGCTACACAAACAACCTGATGTACCTGCATCTGTGGAATACCTGAATAGACAACGAATCATCCCAAATTGAGGAGGTGGACTTTGGGAGCAAGATATATTTTTTCCCCTTTTCCTCTTTTTGTGAGTGTGTATGTGTATGCTTCTGTGTGAGATTTTGTCTATATAGCTTTGCTTTCACCATTTGTCCTAGGGTTCTGTCAGTCCGTTTTTTGTTTTCTTACTTTAAAAATTTTTTTCCGTAATAATTATTTTTTATTTTTTATTTTAATAGCTCTATTTTATTTTCCCTTACTTTATCTTACTTTACTTTATTTTATCCTCTTTCTTTCTTTTTTCTTTCTATTTTTTCTCCCTTTTATTCTGAGCTGTGTGGATGAAAGGCTCTTGGTGCTACAGCCAGGCATCAGGGCTGTGCCTCTGAGGTGGGAGAGCCAACTTCAGGACACACGTCCACAAGAGACCTCCCAGCTCCATGTAATACCAAATGGCGAAACTCTCCCAGAGATCTCCATCTCAACACCAAGACCCAGCTTCACTCAACGACCAGCAAGCTACAGTGCTGGACACCCTATGCCAAACAGCTACCAAGACAGGAACACAGCCCCATCCATTAGCAGAGAGGCTGCCTAAAATCATAATAAGGCCACAGACACCCCAAAACACACCACCAGACGTGGATGTGCCCACCAGAAAGACAAGATGCAGCCTCATCCACCAGAACACAGGCACTAGTTCCCTCCACCAGGAGGCCTACACAACCCACTGAACCAACCTTAGCCACTGGGGACAGATACCAAAAACAACAGGAACTATGAACCTGCAGCCTGTGAAAAGGAGACACGAAACACAGTTAGATAAGCAAAATGAGAAGATAGAAAAACACACAGCAGATGAAGGAGCAAGGTAAAAACACACCAGACCTAACAAATGAAGAGGAAATAGGCAGTCTACCTGAAAAAGAATTCAGAATAATTATAGTAAGGATGATCCAAGATCTTGGAAATAGAATAGACAAAATGCAAGAAACATTTAACAAGGATAGAAGAACTAACGAGGAACCAAGCAATGATGAACAACAGAATAAATGAAATTAAAAATACTCTAGAAGGGATCAATAGCAGAATAACTGAGGCAGAAGAACGGATAAGTGACCTGGAAGATAAAATAGTGGAAATAACTACTGCAGTGCAGAATAAAGAAAAAAGAATGAAAAGAACTGAGGACAGTCTCAGAGACATCTGGGACAACATTAAATGCACCAACATTCGAATTATAGGGGTCCCAGAAGAAGAAGAGAAAAAGAAAGGGACTGAGAAAATATTTGAAGAGATTATAGTTGAAAACTTCCCTAACATAGGAAAGGAAATAGTTAATCAAGTCCTGGAAGCACAGAGAGTCCCATACAGGATAAATCCAAGGAGAAACATGCCAAGGCACATATTAATCAAACTATCGAAAATTAAATATAAAGAAAACATATTAAAAGCAGCAAGGGAAAAACAACAAATAACACACAAGGGAACCCCCATAAGGTTAACAGCTGATCTTTCAGCAGAAACTCTGCAAGCCAGAAGGGAGTGGCAGGACATATTTAAAGTGAGGAAGGAGAAAAACCTACAACCAAGTTTACTCTACCCAGCAAGGATCTCATTCAGATTTGATGGAGAAATTAAAAGCTTTACAGACAAGCAAAAGCTGAGAGAGTTCAGCACCACCAAACCAGCTTTACAACAAATGCTAAAGGAACTTCTCTAGGCAAGAAACACAAGAGAAGGTAAACACCTACAATAACAAACACAAAACATTAAGAAAATGGGAATAGGAACATACATATCGATAATTACCTTAAATGTAAATGGATTAAATGCTCCCACCAAAAGACACAGACTGACTGAATGGATACAAAAACAAGACTCATATATATGCTGTCTACAAGAGACCCACTTCAGACCTAGGGACACATACAGACTGAAAGTGAGGGGATGGAAAAAGATATTCCATGCAAATGGAAATCAAAAGAAAGCTGGAGTAGCAATTCTCATATCAGACAAAATAGACTTTAAAATAAAGACTATTACAAGAGACAAAGAAGGACACTATATAATGATCAAGGGATCGATCCAAGAAGAAGATATAACTATTGGAAATATTTATGCCCCCAACATAGGAGCACCTCAATATACAAGGCAAATACTAACAGCCATAAAAGGGGAAATCCACAGTAACACAATCATAGTAGGGGACTTTGACAGCCCACTTTCACCAATGGACAGATCATCCAAAATGAAAATAAATATGGAAACACAAGCTTTAAATGACACATTAAACAAGATGGACTTGATTGATATTTATTGGACATTCCACCCAAAAACAACAGAATACACATTTTTCTCAAGTGCTCATGGAACATTCTCCAGGATAGATCATATCTTGGGTCACAGATCAAGCCTTGGTAAATTTAAGAAAATTGAAATCATATCAAGTATCTTTTCTGACCACAATGCTATGAGACTAAGTATCAATTACAGGAAAAGAGCTGTAAGAAATACAAACACATGGAGGCTAAACAATACACTATGTAATAACGAAGTGATCACTAAAGAAATCAAAGGGGAAATCAAAAAATACCTAGAAACAAATGACAATGGAGACACGATGACCCAAATCTATGGGATGCAGCAAAAGCAGTTGTGAGAGGCAACTTTATAGCAATACAAGCCTACCTCAGGAAACCGGAAACATCTCAAATAAACAACCTAACTTTGCACCTAAAGCAATTAGAGAAAGAAGAACAAAAAACCCCCAAAGTTAGCAGAAGGAAAGAAATCATAAAGATCAGATCAGAAATAAATGAAAAAGAAATGAATGAAACAATAGCAAACATCAGTAAAACTAAAAGCTGGTTCTTTGAGAAGATAAACAATATTGATCAACCATTAGCCGGACTCAACAAGAACAAAAAGGGAGAAGACTCAAATCAATAGAATTAGAAATGAAAAAGGAGAAATAACAACTGACACTGCAGAAATACAAACGATCATGAGAGATTACTACAAGCAACTCTATTTCAATAAAATGGACAACCTGGAAGAAATGGACAAATTCGTAGAAATGCACAACCTGCTGAGACTGAACCAGGAATAAATAGAAAATATGAACAGACCAATCACAAGTAATGAAAGTGAAACTGTGATTAAAAATTTTCCAACAAACAAAAGCCCAGGACTAGATGGCTTCACAGGCGAATTCTATCAAACATTTAGAGAAGAGCTAACACTTATCCTTCTCAAACTCTTCCACAATATAGCAGAGGGAGGAAAACTCCCCAACTCATTCTACGAGGCCACCATCACCCTGATACCAAAACCATACAAAGATGTCACAAAGAAAGAAAACTACAGGCCAATATCACTGATGAACATAGATGCAAAAATTCTCAACAAAATACTAGCAAACAGAATCCAACAGCACATTAAAAGGATCGTACACCATGATCAAGTGGGGTTTATTCCAGGAATGCAAGGACTCTTCAATATACGCAAATCAATCAACGTGAAACACCATATTAACAAATTGAAGGAGAAAAACCATATGATCATCTCAATAGATGCAGAGAAAGCTTTTGACAAAATTCAACACCCATTTATGATAAAAGCCCTGCAGAAAGTAGGCATAGAGGGAACTTTCCTCAACATAATAAAGGCCATATATGACAAACCCACAGCCAACATCGTCCTCAATGGTGAAAAAGTGAAACCATTTCCACTAAGATCAGGAACAAGACAAGGTTGCCCACTGTCACCACTATTATTTAACATAGTTTTGGACGTGTTAACCACAGCAATCAGAGAAGAAAAAGAAATCAAAGGAATCCAAATCGGAAAAGAAGAAGTAAAGCTGTCACTGTTTGCAGATGACATGATACTATACATAGAGAATCCTAAAGATGCTACCAGAAAACTACTAGAGCTAATCAATGAATTTGGTAAAGTTGCAGGATACAAAATTAATGCACAGAAATCTCTTTCATTCCTATACATAAATGATGAAATTTCTGAAAGTGAAATTAAGAAAACACTCCCATTTACCATTGCAACAAAAAGAATAAAATATCTAGGAATAAACCTACCTAAGGAGACAAAAGACCTGTATGCAGAAAATTATAAGACACTGATGAAAGAAATTAAAGATGATACAAATAGATGGAGAGATATACCATGTTCTTGGATTGGAAGAATCAACATTGTGAAAATGACTCTACTACCCAAAGCAATCTACAGATTCAATGCAATCCCTATCACACTACCACTGGCATTTTTCACAGAACTAGAACAAAAAAAATTCACAATTTGTATGGCAAGACAAAAGACCCCGAATAGCCAAAGCAATCTTGAGAAAGAAAAATGGAGCTGGAGGAATCAGGCTCCCTGTCTTCAGACTATACTACAAAGCTACAGTAATCAAGGCAGTATGGTACTGGCACAAAAACAGAAACATAGATCAATGGAACAGGATAGAAAGCCCAGAGATAAGCCCACACACATATGGTCACCTTATCTTTGATAAAGGAGGCAAGCATATATGGTGGAGAAAAGACAGCCTCTTCAATAAGTGGTGCTGGGAAAACTGGACAGGTACATGTAAAAGTATGAAATTAGAACACTCCCTAACACCATACACAAAAATAAACTCAAAATGGATTAAAGACCTAAGTGTAAGGCCAGACACTATCAAACTCTTAGAGGAAAACATAGGCAGAACACTCTATGACATAAATCACAGCAAGATCCTTTTTGACCCAGCTCCTAGAGAAACGGAAATAAAAACACAAATAAACAAATGGGACCTAATGAAACTTAAAAGCTTTTGCACAGCAAAGTAAACCATAAAGAAGTCCAAAAGATAACCCTCACAATGGGAGAAAATATTTGCAAACTGAGAAAGGATTAATCTCCAAAATTTACAAGCAGTTCCTTCAGCTCAATAACAAAAAACAAACAACCCAATCCAAAAATGGGCAGAAGACCTAAACAGACATTTCTCCAAAGAAGATATACAGATTGCCAACAAACACGTGACAGAATGCTCAACATCATTAATCATTAGAGAAATGCAAATCAAAACTACAATGAGATATCATCTCACACTGGTCAGAATGGCCATCATCAAAATATCTAGAAACAATAAATGCTGGAGAGGGTGTGGAGGAAAGGGAACCCTCTTGCACTGTTGGTGGGAATGTAAATTGATACAGCCAGTATGGAGAACAGTATGGAGGTTCCTTAAAAAACTATAAATAGAACTACCATACGACCCAGCAATCCCACTACTGGGCATATACCCTGAGAAAACCATAATTCAAAAAGAGTCATGTACCAAAATGTTCATTGCAGCTCTATTTACAATAGCCAGGACATGGAAGCAACCTAAGTGTCCATCATCGGATGGATGGATAAAGAAGATGTGGCACATATATACAATGGAATATTACTCAGCCATAAAAAGAAACGAAATGGAGATATCTGTAGTGAGGTGGATGGAGTTAGAGTCTGTCATACAGAGTGAAGTAAGTCAGAAAGAGAAAAACAAATACAGTATCCTAACCCATATATATGGAATCTAAGGGAAAAAAAAAAGAAAGGTCATGAAGAACCTAGTGGCAAGACGGGAATAAAGGCACAGACCTACTAGAGAATGGACTTGAGGATATGGGGAGGGGGAAGGGTAAGATGTGACAAAGTGAGAGAGTGGCATGGAGATATATACACTACCAAACGTAAAATTGATAGCCAGTGGGAAGCAACCGCATAGCACAGGGAGATCAGCTCTGTGCTTTGTGACCACCTAGAGGGGTGGGATAGGGAGGGTGGGAGGGAGGGAGATGCAAGAGGGAAGAGATATGGGAACATATGTATATGTATAACTGATTCACTTTGTTATAAAGCAGAAACTAACACACCATTGTAAAGCAATTATACTCCAATAAAGATGTTAAAAAAAAAAGAATGGCTAAAGGAAGTTCTTCAGACAGAAAGGAAATAATAGCAAAAGAAATCTTAGAACATCCAAAATGGAGGAAAACCAATAGGAAGAGTAAATATATAGTTAATACAATATACTATTCTTTCTGTCTTCTGAGTTTTTCAGTTTTTAGTGGGTCAAAGCAAAAATGATAACTTTGTCTAATGTGATTCTCAATGTAAGTAGAAGTAATATTTAAGACAACTGTATTACAAAGAGGGTAGTTTAAGGGACCAGAAAGCTCATAAAGCTTCTACATAATCTTTGAGGTAGTAAGACATTGATACCAGTAGAAAGTGATACGTTACAGAGATTGGAAGAATGGATCACAAAAAACAAAGACAAAACAAAAAAAGACCCAACTATATGCTACATACAGAAAACTCACTTGAAATGTAACGATGTAGGTATGCTAAAAGTAAAAGTACCAAAAAGATATAACATGCAAACACTAAGCCAAGAAAACTGGAATAACCATATTAATATCAGACAAAGTAGATTTCAGAACAAAAAAAAATTACCAGGGACAAAAAGAAAATTACATAATTATAAAATAAAATAGTCACTTCATGAAGAAGAGATAATAATTCTAATTTTATATGCATCGAACAACAGAGATTCAAAATACAGTACAGGAAGCAAAATCTGACAGAACTGAAAGGAGAAATAGACAATAGACTATAATTATAGGTGGGGATTTTAACACCTCAGTGACTGATAGAAGCAACGAACAGAAAGTCGGCAAAGAGATAAAAGAATTGAAGAACACCATCAATCAACAGGATCTAGGGAATTCCCTGGTGGTCCGGTGGTTAGCACTCAGTGCTCTCACTACCATGGACCCAGGTTCGATCCCTGGTCGGGGAACTAAGATCCCGCAAGCCATGTAGCATGGCAAAAAAACCCCCCAAAAAACAGGATCTAATTGAAATTTATTGAATAAGAGCAGAATACATCATTTCAAGTGCACCTGGAACACAAAGATAGGCTATGTCCTGGGAAATAAAACAAATATGTAAAATATTAAAAGAATTAAAGTCATACAAAATATATTCTCTGACCATGGGGGAATCAAACTTGAAAGCAATAACAGAAAAGTAATAGGAAAATCTCCTGACCTTGGAAATTAAACAACACTATTCTCAACATTCCAGTGGTCAAAAGGAGGCTTCATGGAAAAAAATACATAAGTGAAAGTAAAAATATAGCATAACATCTATTGGATGTAGGTAAAGCAGTGTTTATCAGGAAATTTAGAGTACTAAAGTTTTATATTAGAAAAAATATCTCAAATCAACAATCTAAGTTTCTACCACAAGAAAATAGAAAAAGAAGGGAAAATAAACAGAAAGCTAGAAGAAAGGGAATGATAAAGATAAGAACAAGGATTAGTACAATTGAAAACATGAAAACAAAAGAGAAAATCAAAGCCAAAACTTTGGGTTTTTTGAAAATATAAGTGAAATTGATAAACTTCTAGCAAGACTGGCAATGACAAAAGGAAGATACAAATTACCAACATCAGGGATGAAAGAGAATTCCTACAGAACCCACAGATATTAAAAAGGATAATAAGAGAATAATATGAACAAGTCTATACATAGAAATTCAACAAATTAGACAAAATGGTCCAATTCCTTGAAAACTACAAACACAAAACTCACCCAAGATGAAATCGATCATTTAAGTAATCTTATATTAAATAGATTGAACGTGCAGAAACACACACACACACACACACCTGCAAAAAAGGAAATTTCCAGATCAGTTGTCTTCACTGGTGGGTCTACCAAACATTTAAAGATGAAATAATGTGTGGAATCTAGTCAAACTCATAGAAGCAGACAGTAGAATTGTGATAACACAGGGCTGGGAGGAGGAGGAAATGGGGAGATGCTGGTGACAGGGTACAAAGTTTCAGTTATGCAAGATAAGTTCTGGAAATCTAATGTATGGTGGGCAATGTGACTATAATTAACAATATTTGAAATTTGCTATGAGATTAAATTGTGTTATCACAATAAAAAAAAGAAGAAAAAGAAAATGGTAACTATGTGAGGTAGTGGATATGTAAATTAGCTTCTTTGTTGTGATCACAATATATATGTATAACAAAGTACCATGTTATACACCTTGAATATAAATGATTTTTATTTGTCAATTATACCTCAATGAAGCTGGGGGTGATATAACACCAATTCTACACAAACTCTTCCAGAAAAAAAAAGTGGAGGGAACACTTCCCACCTCATTTTATAAGGCCAATATCAAAGTCAAAGACAGTATGAAAAAAGAAAACTATATCAATTTCCCTTATGAACATAGACACACAAGTTCTCAACAAAATATAAGTAAATCATATCCATAAGTATATAAAAAGAAAGATACACTACAACCAGGTATGGTTTAGTCCACAAATGCAAGGCTGGTTCAATATATGAAAATTTACCAGTGTAATCTGCAATTTTGACAGGGTAAAGAAGAAAAACCACATGATCCAATCAGTTGGTACAGAAAAAGCATTGGACCAAAGCCAACATTTACTCAACAACAACTCTCAGCAAACTAGAAATAAAAGGGAACTTCCTCAATCTGATAAAGAACTACAAAATTACTGAAGCTAACATCACACTTAATGATTAAAGTCCTAATGCTTTTCCCTTAAAATTACTACCACGGCAAGGGTGCTCACTTTCCCCAAAACAACTTACATAGTACTGGAAGCCCTGGCTATTTCAATAATTTGAGAAAAGAAAAAGCAAGGCAAGTCATACAAATTGGAAAGGAAAAAATAAATCTACCCTTATTTGCTGATTGCATGATTGTCTACATAGAAAATCCAAGGAATTTACCAAAACATTCCTAAAACTATATAGAGTATAGCAAGATCATGGAATACAAGATCAACACACAAATATCAGTTATATTTCTATACATTAGCAATGAACATTGGAAACTGAAATAAAAAACATATTATTATTTACAATTGTTCCAAAAAATTAAAAAGAATTTGACAAAACGTGCAGGATCTGTATGCAAAAAATACAAAATGCTGACTAAAAAGTCAAAGACAAATGGAGACACATGCCATGTTCATAGATTAGAAGCCTCAATACAGCTCAGGTTCCTGGGGTTTTGGAGTAAGTTATGCCTTTATCTCATGATAATCATCCTCCATTTGAAAAGCAGCTTCTGATTTGCCATTGGGTCCTGATGGAGACTGAACATGGGATACCAAGTGACTATGTGACCCAAAATATCTATCATCAACTTGTATAATCTACTTCACTGAATCAAAATATTGGATATGTGTAAAGCTATTCCTTTGTTAAATGGGGTGGTAAATATAAGACCAGACCAAAACAGGACCAGAAGGTATAAGCAAACTGTATAATCAAGTGGCTCACAGTCACATGGTACTTACATTAGGGAACTGTTGACCAAAACCGCCTGCATATTTGGCCAGGTATAATGATAACCACTTGCATGAGATATCTCGCAATAAGAGATCCCGATAAGGAACACAGTGCTGTCACAAAAACTAACTGGGAGAATTCAGGAGGGGCCTAAAAGAGGGGGGTAGACGCCAGTCCATGTCCTACCAACCTCCCAGAATCCTTCTCACTGGAATCCATCTTGGCCGAGATGCACGGACCACCAGGAAGGACCATGAGTCAGACCGAATATGGGCCAAGAAAGATGATTGGCCAGAGACAACCCGGAAACTAATCACATTACCATAAAACCTGAGACTGTGAGCCACGTGGCAGAGCAGTTCTTCTGGTTTCCCTTACCCTGCTGCTCTCTGCCTGGGCACCCCTTCCCAATAAAGTCTTCTGCTTTGTCAGTACATGTGTTTCCTCGGACAATTCATTTCTGAGTGTTAGACAAGAGCCCACTCTCGGGCCCTGGAAGGGGTCCCCTTTCCTGCAACACTTACTCCTATTGACTCACCACATGACCTTCAATGCTCCTTAGAGTCCCATGGGGAGTCCACTATAAACATTTAACAGAGGAGGAAAGAGTACTCTCCTTGGGTGACAGATGTGTCTGCAAGGGATGGTGGCCCTGAAAGGCTGTAGTGAAGAGAAATCCTCCCTAGTGGGCAGAGTTTGGGGAGGTATATCTGATTGTCCACTTTGTGTGGAAGGAGATATGTTTAGAATCATAATAATTCAATATGAATGGCTCAATGAGCTCACTGGTAATCCGGGGCTGGTAAAGAATATAACTGGAAAATTAACAAGGAGACCTGGAGGAGACTATGTGGATGCACTTCTAGGAACCAAACAGAGTGGTAGGATATAAATAGTCACTACCGGACAGGACATGAGAGGGTGAAAAACAAGTGAAGTTTGGGTATTTATTCCTTTGGCCTTCTATACTAAGCCATTCTAATGTTCCTCTTCTTAAGACTATAGCTCCTCTTGGGGCAGTCTTTCCTGCCAAGTTGTAGTTATACTCCCTGCACGCCTTTTGGTCATAATGTCTCCCTACAGTCACTAGTCACAGGGTGTGTCTCACCAACTGGGCCCTTATTTTATTAGATCTCCTTCAGTGTCCCATTGTTTCTTAACAATTGACCACAGCAACCCTGATCATAAACTCCACAAGAGTAGGGACTTTTATCTCTTATATTGTTTGTTAAAATCCCAACACCTAGAATGATGTGTCACACAGCAGGCTTTCAATAAATATTTGTTGAACGAATATATGTATGGTCCACTTTCTCTCCATTAGAACATGAATAGCAATTCCTTAAGCATCACTAATAATTACTTATCAAAAATTCATGCTATCTGGTGTTGGAATGGATGTGAGGAAACAATATAAACTGATACAGCCTTTCTCAGGACTATTTGTTAGCATCTATAAAATGTTTAACATGTACACTTTTTTTTTTTTTTTTGCCACGTGGCTTTCAGGATCTTGGTTCCTGGACCAGGGATGGAAACCGGCCCTTGGCAGTGAAAGCACAGAGTCTTAACCACTGGCCCGCCAGGGAATTCCCACTTGCACACATTTTAACTGAGCAAGTCTATCATTTTGGCTTTTGTGCCAAAGAAATAATCACACATATATGCAAAAGATGTATGGGCAATGATGTTTGCTATATATTATTTATAAAAGTGAAAATTGGAAACAAACTGAACATCAATAACAAAAAGATTGATTAAATAAACATGATATATCCCTACAATGCAGCTAAGGAAAAGAATGATTTAGCCTGGCCAGACAACTGGATCAGGAGACAATTTGTACAAAAACAAGTTGTAAATAAGTAGTAACCACGCTTTTTGAAAAATGCAGTTAGCTGTAACATAAAGTCTAGAATTCAGCATCAGTTAATACTGGTTTTATATGGAAGATAGGATGGAGAGTAGAGGTAAATTCCATTATCCAGCATGTATTTATAATTTAAAAAGAAACATTTAAATATACTTACATTAAAAAATAAACAGGAACAACTCAAGTGTTTAAAAAATAACAAGGCTTATTTAATAGCCTTGCTCAGCACATAATGTAAGGGTGATAAAATATCACGTTGCAAAGCTTATTGCCACACTAATAAATGTAGTTGGGTTGACCATCTACTATACTGTCACACTTAGCTTTCACAGTATGAGTTCAAGGATATTTATCTAGAAAGCTGCACTTAACAAAAAAGGGTATTTGATTATTAATAAACCAATTGCATTTTTTATGGATAATACGTTTTTTTGTCCTTCCCAAAGAGTCCACATGACAGAGTAGGTTTCATTTTTGCAAAGATGGAAAATTCAGTCTATTAAGGGGACACACCTGAAGCAGGAGACAGATGGGCCCCAAGCTGAACAGTTTATCCCCTGTGGACAGAAACTCCACAATGGAGGATTATGGAGGAGGCTGGGATGATGGATGGAGGCTGGGATCTGCGCAGATAAGAGATAAAAGACCACATATTCCTCATTCTCGAAGTCAAGGAGACCTCCCTGACTACACACAGCGCAGAAAGGCTCCTTGGAGGTCAAAAAGGGAGGGGGCGCCACCCCACAGTAAGTGATGCCAACCTACCCATAGGCCTTTTTGCTAGAACCCATCTTGGCTAAGAGATGCCGCATGGCAGGACCCTGAGATATACCATATACGGACTCAGAACCAGGCAAAGCAAGATGATTGGCCAAAGGAAACCTGGAAGAAATGCCCCATAAAAGTGATTCAAACTACCGGGAGGGCGTGACTCTATCTGAGGCCGCCCGTGTGTCTCTCCACATATATGTACTGTTTTTCCTCCTAATAAACACTTTCCTTGTTTCACTACTTTCCGTCTCTATGTGGAAATTCATTTCTGCACAGCTGACAGGCCAGGGCCTTGTCACTGGCCACTGGTCCCTGGTGGTCAGGTAACTAGGATTCAGTGCTCTCACTGCCACTGCCCGACTTCAGTCTCTGGCTGAAACCGAAATCCTGCTTAAAAGCCTCTGCAGGCCGAGGCCACCTGAGGTCATATTCATGACCACCGGGAACTGACCAACGTAGAAGACTCCTTTCCCAGCTGAGGTAAACCCAGACTCCTTTCACGCTGGCCCGGGGCCTGGAGGGTGTGGGTGCGGTGGCAGGAGCTAACCTCACGGGAGACGTGCCTAGATCCCGGCTGCGTCTGTCCCCCAAGTCTCAGGCATCGGAGCACGCCAGCAGACCCGTCCTGGGCGGCTGAGGACGCGCCCAAACCAGCGCCGCCAGAGCCGCTCTGGCAGAGCTGTGCCGGAAGACGCCTCCAGATCCAGCCAAGCAAGGCAGGAGGACGCGTCCAGACGCAGGACTGCGGAGGATTCCCCAAGTGAGGTGGAGCTAGGCCGGAGGACGTGCCAAGGGAGACGCGTCGGTGGCGGCGGGGCCTGGGGAGCAGCGAGGAGAGCTCTTTAGCGCCCGCTGAACTGTGCCCGCCGCCCCCTCCGCTGGCCCCGAGCCCAGTCCACACCCACAGCACACACTCTGAGGAGGCTGAGCTGCCCGGGGAAGGGGGTTCCCAGGCGTGGGCGGGGACGAAAGCTTCCTAGGAAAGCTGCTGAACCTCTATGCCTGTGTTCACTTAAATTGCGCTCACTTCTTGATGGCTGTATTCCTTTTTTCACCGTATGAATAGGACCAAACTTTAACAATCATTGTCATAGAAAAAATGATTGATGTGAAATAATATTGACCAGATACGTGCTCAATATATGTAATTTAGTTAAAAGATGTTCCTATAATATTATGCTCATATGTGCCTAATTTGGTTAAAAAAAAAAAAAAAACAACAGGATGCTCACTAAGGCTGCAGTAGGGTCACCTCTGAGAAATGAGTGCTTTTCTTGATAATCATTTTCTTATTTTGCATTGTGTGTATTTTCGTACATTATGCATTTTTGAAATTTGCTCTTTTCCCTTTCCTGAGATAAATTCTGTTGGTCACAGATACTTTCTTTTATGGTACTGTTGTGCTTAATGTTCAAGTGTCTTATTTGCCTTATTCCCAAAAGATATTTGTATCTTGACTACTTTTGGCAACTTAGAGTTTTAACAGGGCATTGAGGGAAAGAGAATGCCTATCCTTTTCTTTGTATTACAAAAATTTGAAAAACAGTGATGGAATAAAAGCTATGTCTTAGGGCAGGACAAGAAATTTTAAGCATACATATTCCTTGCCCCTATTAGGCCAGCCCTAAAGTGCTGTATGCATCTGCATTATACATTAACCAGACCTCCTCAAAGGCGGGAATGCCTGCTCCACCATAAAGATCAATGTTTTCTTTTTCTCCTTCTGATACCAGTAACATAACTTCTTAGAAGATTAATTTTTCCTTTCCTAATCCTGTAAGGGGTCATAGTGACCTACTTCTCCCCTTGTACGTGTAGGTCTGGACTATGTATCTTTAGTGAACTTTCTGTAAAATATCAGTGTGTCATTTTGATGTACCATCCTTTGTCTCAAAAATGTATATGACTATGACTTTGACTTCTAACAGGTGGAATAGTCCTCAGTTTTCTGAAAGACTGTTTCCAGGTCTGTAATCCACAGGTTGGCTTGAATAAAATTATTTTTCCTTTAGATCAGCTATTAATTTTTCCTAGACAACAGAAAAGTAGAAAATGGTAAAATGAGTATCCATAAATAGCTATGCCCTCCATCAACTTAAGAAACCTAACCTTTTGCTGTATTTGCTTTAATTAGTTTTTGCTCAAATTTTATAAAATGAACTAACAAGATGACTTCAGTGCTAACCGTGTCATTATGCATGCCTTTACAAAATCAATACATTTCCAGTCAATCAATATAATTCCATGTAACAACTGAGTAACTAATATTCGCTGACATTATTATGCTCAATTCCTAATTGCCATTCCACATTCAAATTTCCCAAATTGTTCCCAGCGTCTTTGGCAACTGTTGTTTTCCCCTTCGGAGTGTGATGGAAGACCATGCGATGTAGTATTTGGCGGTAAAGTTCAAATTAACCCATAACGCCTGGGGTCTCTGAGAGAACCTGGGCAGAAGGGAACATATAGCACACCTTGCAACAGTCTAGTAAAGAAGAAACGCTGCAAAGAAACGGCAAGGCACAGAGACTTATGGGAAATGTAGTCTTGTATCTGGTTGGGTCACCGTGCAGCCCTCTGGGTAGTGTCTAGGCTACATTTGCGCGTGTGCAGGGCCAGCTGCGCGTTCCTGTTTCTGTACTTTCATCCCTGGTCGATAGTTGGTGCTGGGTCCTTGATTGTCCTCCTGTAGAGTGGATTTAGGGGGATGGAGACTCCGCGCCGCACGGGAACTTCTGGAGAGGAGTGGGCTTGTGACCCAGAGAGCGGGAGCAGAAAGTCCCGGGGGCCCCCAGGTTCAACCCCGTGTTAGACTCAGATGCGGCTGAGCCCTTCTCAGAAGCAAGTGCTCGATGGAGGCCGGAGTGTACAGGGATCGTTTGCCTGGCCCCACCTGCAGCCGGACCGGAGAAAAGCCCCCGCGGCGGCCGTGGTAGGGAGCGTGGTGCTTGTTTGTTCATAATGCGGATGGTGAGCGTGCCAGAAAGCGCAGGCGGTGGGTCTGCGGTGGAGCCCGAGCTCTGGAGCCAGAAAGACCCAGGTAAATTCCAGCTCTGTCACCTTTAAGCAGGGGCGACAGAAGGAGCCTGGATAAGAAGCAAGTTTCTCATCTGTCAGTAAGGACATTAATAATGACTGCTTCATGGCATTGTTTTAAAACTCAGATAAGTCATCACCTGTAAATCAGGTAGGCTACTGCAGAGTACTAAGCCCTGAGTACGTGACAACTGCTGTTATATTTAGAAGACACTTCGTTCTTTTTCTTGGTTGGCGTATGTATGAACCTCAACCATTCTGTGAGGTCTGTATAACCATCTGCATTAAAAATAACCGAAGCTCAGGTTAGTGGACTGATGGCTCAGGTCACAAGCTAGCAATGAGGGAGTCTGGATTCAAGAGCAGGTGTGCTTTACTTCCAATCTCAGGCTTTGTCTAAATATCACATCTGCCAGAAATCAGCATTGCAGGCTTCACAGCACCTAACAGAGTAACTTGTCCCCAAATCTCCAGGGATATAGTAGTAAGTGAATGTAGATGGAATCCTACCATATGTCAAATGTACTCTGAGATTTCTGTTGTCTCCTCAGATCCTTTGAGTCAGACAGAGCCTCCTATCCCCTCATGCACTTCAGGCTGTGTTTTCAGTCTAAGATTATAATGAATTCCAAGAGAGTCAGCTTTCTGGCCTTAAAATTGTGGCCTAGGACTAGATTCCAGCTCCTGGGAAATTCATTTTAGAGCACAGCAGCTCTTGTGCAGTAGGAAGCAGGGGGACTCTGGTAAAGGAGTCTTACCTGGAAGAGAGCACCCCCTGACCTAGACCTCTCTCCAGAGCTACAGAGTAGAGGCAGAAGAGCCCAGGAGCAGGTCTGCACAAGATCAAGAAGTAGTTCTTGATCCTTCTGCCAGGAATGAGCCAGACTTGGTAATGCCACCACATTCAGAAGCCACCACGTGGTGTGACAGTTGGGAGTTTGGGCCAGTCTTGAAAAGAGCAAGGTGAGCTGGGGTGGCCCAGGGGCAGGCTGCTCAGGAAAGGCCACTTTGTTGGAGAGCTAGTGAGGTTGAGGTCTGGGAGTAAAGGATAACCAGGCAGAGGGAGGAAATGCTGTCTCCACTCTCCCTAAATTGCCCTTTTACAGATGCTGCTGTCACACATGTGACACTATCCTGACTTCACAGAGTCCCACAGTGATGGTTCCTGAAACGTTTCTATGGTCATCTACCTCTGACTCATTTAAAACTTTAAAGAAATTAGACCTGAGAGTGTCAGTGAATTGTCCAGGGCCAATTATTGTGACAGATCCAGGAGTCAAAGACAGTGCCATTCACTCTGTCTCTGGTCCATGTTTCAGTAGTTTGTTCCTTTCTATTGATGAGTAGTCATCTGTTGTGTGGCTATTCCACAGTTTATTTACCCATTCACCAGTTGATGCATATTTGGGTTATTTCCAGCCATAAATATTCATATACAGGTTTCTTTGTGTGAGCATATGTCTTCAGTCTCTTGGGTTAATGTGAAGGAGTGAGTGGATTTGCTGGGTCTCATAATAATTATATGTCTAATGTCATAAGAAAATGTCAGATTGTTTTCCAAAGTGGCTGTCCTAGTTTGCATTCCCATCAGCAATGTGTCAGGGTCCTGGTTACTCTGTATCTTCACCAGCATTTAACAATATCAGGTTTTTTATTTGAGCCATTATTTTAGGTTTGTAATGGTATTTCATTTTAGTTTTAATTTGTATTTTTCTAATGCCTAAT
Organism: Balaenoptera acutorostrata; assembly: GCF_949987535.1. Lineage (NCBI taxonomy): Eukaryota > Metazoa > Chordata > Mammalia > Artiodactyla > Balaenopteridae > Balaenoptera > Balaenoptera acutorostrata. The sequence continues at coordinate 35,815,494 of NC_080069.1, forward strand.
AATAAGCATGTTTTTGTTCGTTATCCATTACTCTTTGGTGAAGGTGCCTATTTGATTGGAGACTTACATATGTTCTATAAAAAATATTTCCTCAGATACATGATTTGTAGATATTCTTTCTCAGTTTTAGTTTTTTTCATATTCTTAACAGTATTTTTCAAAGAGCAGAGGTTTTAAATTTATCAATTTTTCATAACTTTTTCAGTTACTTTTATGAGTGTATTAGTCTATGTGGGCTGCTGTAACAGAATATCACACACTGGGTGGCTTAAACAACAGAAATATTTTATCTTATAACTCTGGAGGTTGGAAGTCCAAGATCAGGATGTCATCAGTGTTGGTTCCTGGTGAACCAACTCTTCCAGGCTCACAGAAGGCCACCTTATTGCTCTGTTCTCACATGGCCTTTCCTCTGTACACACACAGAAAGAGAGAGATCTCTGGTGTCTCTTCCTCTTCTTATAAAGACATTGGTCCTATCAGATTAGGGCCCCACCTATTTTAATTTCATTTAACCTTAATTACCTCCTTAAAGACCCTATCTCCAAATACAGTCACATTGGGGGTTAGGGCTTCAACATATGAATTTTGGGGGACACAATTCAGTAAATAACAATGATGTATGCTTTTTTGTCCTATCTAAGAAATATTTGCCTAATATGGCCAAAAGCATTTTACCTTTTTAATTCCCCTTATATATGTTTGAAAATTATAGCACCATTTGTTGAGAAATATGTACTTTGTTCATTGGATTGCCATGGTACCTCTGCTGGAAATCTATTGAGTATAAATATGAGCTCCTGAAATACAGGTCTGGTTCTGAGTATTCCTTCCAGGAATACTGGGGCCCGCGCACCGCGATGAAGAGTGGCCCCTGCTCGCCGCAACTAGAGAAAGCCCTCGCACAGAAACGAAGACCCAACACAGCCAAAAATAAATAAATAGATAAATAAATAAATTTATTTAAAAAAAAAAGATGTGGTACATATATACAATGAAATATTACTCAGCCATAAGAAAGAACGAAAAATGCCATAGTTACATGCATCTATTCATTGATTCCCCCATTACCCCAGCAGAGGACTCTGGCAGAGGATGTGTGTAACCTAGAGAGTGCTCAGGTGTATAAGCCATTGGTGTATAAGAAATGATTATAGGAACCCTATTTATAATGACTTTATCTTTAAAAAGACACTAAGCTTTGGGACTCCCCTGGTGGTCCAGTGGTAAAGAATCCGCCTTCCAATGCAAGGGACATGGATTCAATCCCTGGCTGGGGAACTAAGATCCCACATGCCACGGGGCAACTAAGCCTGTGCACCACAACTACTGAGCTCACACACCTCAACTAGAGGGCCCACGTGCCACAAACTACAGAGCCCACTTGCCCTGGAGCTTGCACACCACAACTAGAGAGAGAAAACCCAGAGGCCACAACTAGAGAGAAGCCCACATGCCACAACTAGAGAGAAGCCTGCAAGCCACAATGAAAGATCCCACATGCTTCAGGGAAGATCCCCCGTGCTGCAATTAACACATGGCGCAGCCAAAAAATAAAATAAAATAAATAAATAAAATGTTTTTTAAAAAAAGCACTAAGCTTTCTTGGTAGTATATTAACTGAGAGTATAAGTACATATTTTAGAAATACATACAAATGAATTAGGGCATGAAAATAATATGTGTGCTAATTGTGTGATGCCCCCAAAGTATAAGACAAAATAAGGCTGTAATAATTTATAATTTTATTTATTATTTTACAATATTTTGCTTTAAACTCTCAGCAGTAAACATCACAAGAGTTTTCAAAAGTATTTTCTATGTTACCTGTTTCTAAACCCTTCAGATTAATCAGAAATGTGCTATTACAGGCATGAGTGTCATTCAAGGATGTGACTGTGGATTTAACCCAGGAGTGGAAACACCTGGGCCCTGCTCAGAGTATCCTGTACAGAGATGTGATACTGGAGAACTACAGCCACCTCCTCTCAGTGGGTGAGCAGACCTTACCATGTGAATGCCTCAAGAATGCAATCCTGTTTATTCTCTTGTTCTTAACTGCTACTTTTATCATATGTGTCATATCCTGTTGTTTCTTTTGATTGACTCTTCTCCTGGTTAAGGGTCATATGTGCCTTCTTTTCATACTTCATAATTTTTTATTGGTTGCTAGTTATGGATTTTAATTTGTCAGATGCTGTATTTTTTGGTATTTAAAAATATCTGGGGACTTTCTCTGGAATAAAGTTAAGTTATTTGGAATTAGTTTTATCCTTTCAAGATCTAAAGCTTTGTTCTCTTGGATTCAGAGCACTTTATAGTCTAGGGCTGACTTTGCTCCTGTACTAAGGCAGATCTTTCAGGTTATTCTACTGAGTTCTCCATGAATTAAGAGATCTTTCTACTCTGGCTGGTAGGATAACAAGCTTCCCATCTCTGTCTGTGCTTTGGTGATTTATCACCCTACTCCTTCCCAGTGATTCTTTCCCCAGTCTCAGATAGTTTCCTTACATGCATGCACAAATCTCTACTCAGCCAAAGACTCAAGGAGATCTTTCTGCAGATTTCTACAGCTCTTCCTTACTACAGCTCTTTCCCCTCCAGTATTTTGTCTTGCAGATTCTAGTTGCCTTGGCATTCCTAAATTACTAACTCTGTCTCCTCAACTTACTGAGAGTGTCAGGCTCTCTTTGGTTTCCCTTACTGTGTTGTGGCATAGAAATTTTCTATACTGTGGCAATAATGGGACTCACCTAATTTGTTTCCTTTTTCTGAAGAATCCTGTCCTGCACTGCCTATTGTTCCATTTTGTATGACTTTCTACTTGTTTGACATGAGGAGGTAAAGTGATAGTCCCCATGAAGTCCCTTGTATAAAACCCCACACATGGACTATTTTTAGAATTTAATTATTTAGTCCTAAGATTCAGGGATTTAAGAAGATTCATTCCTTCTGTCACCTCCTCAAAAAGGTCAAATGAGCACCTTCATTGTATAGTTCCTGAAGCTGTACCTTCCTTTATATTCAGAAGTATTGATGCCCATGTAGCTGATCCAAATTATAAATTCTTTTCCACTTATAGAGTATTGCTTTAGAAAACCAGATGTGACCTTCAAGTTGGAGGAAGGAGAAGATCCATGGTTATTAGAGGAAGAATGTCTAATAGGAGCTACTCAGGTGAGTTACTGAGTACTAGAAGAAGGTATCCAGGGAAAAGTAAATCCAAAGTGATCAGTTATAGGTAGGAATTTTAATTTTAATTTTATTTATTTATTGGCCATGCCACATGGCTTGCGAGATCTTAGTTCCCCAACCAGGGATCAAACCTGCACCCTTGGCAGTGAAAGCGTGGAGTCCTAACCCTGGACCACCAGGGAATTCCCTAGGTGGGAATTTTTAGAGGCCTGTGTCTTTGGTAGTTTACAAAGAATAGATCCAGTGCAATGTGGAAGATGAAGGTATAACATAACCAATGCAATACTAGCATACTGATTTTCTGATCTTTAAAGGCTGGGAGTCCAAGTGTATCATTTACAACTGACAAACCAAGTTATAGGATTTTTATTTAATTGTAAAATGATAAACACTAAGAAATATTAGAAAAGGCACTAAAATTGGGCATTAAAGGATGGTTAAGGAGAGAGAAAAAACACTGATTTCATCATTGGTTCTATAATATGGCATTACTAGTTACTGTCTAAGTAAGTAGAAGATTAAAAAATACATAAGTTTATAATTATAAAAGTACCTACTAGAGCAAAAACACAATCTTCCTAATTTTTAGAAGAAAAATTAATAGAGCCATGAAAACAGAACTATTTACTAAAAAGACTTTTTTATAACATAACTGAACATAAACTAAAACAAATATATCTGCCACTCAACTTACTTAAAGTAGTTAAGTTACTTATTAAATAAGTGCTATCAGATTGTACCAAAGAGTTATACCTAAAAACTAATGTAGAAAGTTTGAAATATAAAACAGTAAATTTAATAAGCCAATAAATGTACAAATAAATCAAGGTTCATTTACCTGGCTGCTAAAGTTCGAATTTAGGCAAAATAGTATGAAATCAGAAAAAGGGCACTTGAATGATGTTTTTTAAAGACCATTTTAAAAGGACAATAAATGTTTTGATTACCTGTGCATGAAATAAGTTATCAGGATCCATAAAACAACAATTGTAAGAGGTATAACGTAAAAGAGAAACATATTAGATATAGTAGATCTTAATATACCTTTCTGGTTTTATACCAAATATAGTGGAGAACAAATGAAGTTCTAGAACAAGGGTTGGCAAACTACAGTCCTTGAGCCAAATGCAACCTGACACTTCTTTTTCTAAATTAAATTTTTTGGAACTCAGCCACTCTAGTTCTTTTACGTATTGTCAGCACTGTCTTCATACTACAAAGGT